>NW_006361045.1:0-690 GCF_000327345.1 Myotis davidii
TGTTCTAGGTAAGGATAATAATGGCTTGGGGTGGTCTCCTAGCAGTGGAGGAGGGGAGAAGTGGTAAGGTTTACATAGTGCTTTAACAGAATTTGTTCATGCACTTGATGTGAAATGTGATATAAAATGAGATGCCACGGATGATGGAACATAAATGACAGTGCTATTTACTAAAATGAGGAAGTCTGAAGGAGACGTGTTTGGACCAAGTTTAGTCTGAGAAGCTTATTCCAGTGAAGACATTTGCTTATATTAATCTGAGGTTCACCAAAGAAATTGAGTCTGAAGTGAAATTTTAAAGTTCTTAGCAAAACGATCATATTTAAAGCCAATGAAACTGGATGAGCTCACAGGAGATAGAGAATAGTTAGATGAGAGGAAAACTAGGAGTATGGTGTTCTAGAAGGCCAGTGACCAACTACAGTGTTTCAAGAAGAACATGAGTGGACATTTTAAATGATCCTTAGAAGTCAAACAAGATGAGGACCGAAAATGAAGCATTGCAAGGAGTATTGTGCAGAGCATTGACCAAAGCTGTTTTAGTGGAATGGATGGAATAAAATCCTGATTGGCGTGACTTCTAGACAGAGCCAGCGAGTATGAAAGTAGAATCAGGAGGGTGGACAACTGAATTTTTATTTAAAGGAGAACAGAGAAATAAGACAATAACCTTAAGAAAGATTTTTTTTT
>NW_006361046.1:0-690 GCF_000327345.1 Myotis davidii
TTTTTTTTTTAACTCCCCAAATCAGTTGCTTCTCAGACTGTTTATCATAGAAAAGGAAACAGAATTTTTTTTAATTACAAGTTTATGCTCCCATTGAAAAAGACTTTAATTAAATGTATAATTATAAAATTATAAAATTTATACATCCACATGTTAATTTTCCAATCAATACAAAAAATGGCATGACTCTTTTTAAAATGCACAAAGGAAACTTGATTTAAATAGCTCCTTTCAGAAAATTTTTGTTGCTACTATGTTCTTTATTCATAATACTTTTTATAAGATGCCATTCATATTGTAGTGCTCTTTATTACTTAACAATGTGTCTTAAGGATCTTTCCATTTTAAGGCATACAGATCTACGCCATCTCTTTAAGGGCTGTCTGGCATTGCGGTGTGTGCTTATGCTAATTTAATTACCTGGTCCAGATCAGAGACAGATTCTCAGTCTGAGAATCCCAAAGCTGAGCTCTTCTGTCTGCACCATAATCCTAGAAAATCACTGTCCACTTACTAGAATTGAGAAGTGAACTCACTGAGACCCAAATAGGATAGGTAAGTAGCCCAAGGTTATCACAAAATTAGCAGGAGTGTTGAGACTGGTGCCAGGTGTTTCTCTCTCTTCCTCGTTGAGTTCCAAGGTAGCACTCTTTCATAACATCGTTTTCTTTCAGAATTAGATGCACATGA
>NW_006361047.1:0-690 GCF_000327345.1 Myotis davidii
GACACCTCAGGGAAATGAGGCACCAGCAGGTTTTGTGGTAGCAGTTCAAGCAAGGCATCCCCCACGCCTACTTCCTTCTCTTTGGCCCCAAGTCCAAGTGCCAGGGTCTGGGCCAGGGGAAGGCTAGAGAGGCACATAGGGGCCATAGTTTAAGGGGGCACGGAGTTTGACAAAAATACCAGTGCAGACTCAGCACCGGAGAGCAGGGGCCTTCTTTAATTTTGCCTCTCAGGTGTCTTACTGCCTCTCCCTAGTCCTGGCCCTGCAAATACAGGTACTTCTCCTTGGGAGACAAGCATTGAACGTTCTCAACACACACATCGTAGTCATCTCTAGATGGGAGCAATCCGGGTTTATGCGGAAAGAGATTGACATCCTTTTAGCAAATGCACGGCACAGTCCCTCACCAGCAGAGAAGGACATAGCCATCGGAGCGACGCCCTTTGCCTGTGAGCTTGTCCCTGTCTTCACCGACCCCGTGAGCACAGAGGGCATGTGTTCCTACCACAGGCTTGGGGGCGTAAACAATGTAGTGCCTCGCCATTTTGGTGGCGGCCTGGCCTTCTCCAGCAACCTCAGCTTCTTAAAGCACCCACCACCCCAATCTCTGCTCCCCCTGTCGTGTGGTGCCCTCTCTCTGCACCCATGTCCGTCTCCTACTTTCCTCTTTTCATATAACACCAGCCATAT
>NW_006361048.1:0-690 GCF_000327345.1 Myotis davidii
GAAAAATTGAAAAGATAGTACAGAGTTGTTATTTACCTCACATTGGCTTCCCCTATTATTCATATCTCCCATTAATATACATTTGTTGCAAATAATGAGCCAATAATGACACATCATTATTAACTAACATCCTTGGTTTATTTAAATTTCTTGGTTTTTCCCTAAAAACCTTTTTTCTGTTTTAGGATTCCACATTTACAGTTACGTCCCCTTAGGCTTCTCTTGGCTGTGACCATTTCTCAGACTTTGTTTAGATGATTTTGAGAATTTTGAGGAGAACAGGTGAGGTATTTTGTAGGATGTTCCATTATTAGAATTGTCTGATATTTTTATCATAAGAGTGGGGTTTTGGGTTACTGGGAAGAAGGCCAGAGAGATAAAGTGCTGTTTTCACCACATCCTAGCAAGCATACATACTATCACCATGACTTATGACCATTGATGTTGGCCCTGACCACGTTTTGCCAGGTTTCTTCAGGTTAAAGTTACCCTTTTGTCCCCTTTCCATGCTGTGCACTCTGAAAGGAAGTCACTTTGTTTATGCGTCAACTTCTTGAAGGTGGGTATCTGCATAAAATATCTGGAATTCTTCTTTGTGGGACATTTGTCCATTCTCCCTCATTTATTAATTTATCTGATAATTTGTGCATATCAGTATGGACTCATAGATATTTACTTTATACTTTGAGT
>NW_006361049.1:0-690 GCF_000327345.1 Myotis davidii
TTGGGGGACCTGGGAGGAGATTGGATAGACTATTGTGGATGAGCTTCCAAGATCATTCTAAGACTCTGAGATCATGAAGACGTAGGTAGATATTGATGAATAATATAGAAAATGTTTGCTTTTTAAACTCTAGAAGACAAAATTTTAAATATGGAATGATATCTCTTACAGCAATATGTCCTATTGAACTCAGTTATAAATGCAAGATTAAAAAAAACCTCTATAACAAAGAAACAAGCTGTTTTGGTCACTGGAGTGTAATGTTAATTGCAAAGGACTGTCTTACCTTTCTTATTTAATTAGCATAAAATACAATAATGAAGTCAATATACAGATGTTAATCATCAAGAATTGCTGGAATTTTAATAAGGTTGTATGGTCACTTACCCAAATCATTTAATCACATCTTTAAAAATATGTAGACAGCACTCATGAGGAATGGAGAAGAGTCGTGCTGTCTGGTGTTGACAGGCAATCTAATAAGTAAAATGCCAGTGTCAGAACACTGTACTATAGGGTTATAGCTTAAGCAGCCTGCATAAAGTTGGAGACAGAATCAGTTTCAACATGACTGCATGGATCTGGAAAGGCCACTTTACTCCAAATAAAGACAGGGCTCAAAGTCTTGGTTGGAAAATGCATTTTATCTTAGGTCAGCATGTAAAATAGTCTATTCATATCAAAATAGGG
>NW_006361050.1:0-690 GCF_000327345.1 Myotis davidii
CAAAAAGTATTCATTCACATGAAAACTAAATTGAAAATACTTGGTTAAGGTGAGGCACAAAAACTTGCTGCTTATATGGGAGTGAAACAATTATAAAAGGTAGGGGAGGGGATTATGAAACTATAGAAGAATTCTGCAGTCCAATTTCTTTTCAAGTGTGTCTTTATCCTCTCCCTCCACTTTAAAGAAATGAAAACAGGAAATTATAGATGATGCATTAAGGGTGAGGCTTAAGAAAAAGCATTGTCCCTGCCTCAAAAGATGCATGCAGATGTGTATGTGTGTATACATATATATCTTTTATGTTAAAATAACTATTATGGCATGTATATTTGTATTATTCCCCCATCCCATTAGATCAAAACATTCATGCAGGTAATGATACTGGTGTATTCTATCAGGACTGGTCACAGAATTCATAGAGCCCAGTGTAAAATGGAAACATGGGACTCTTTTTTCAAAACATATTAGGAATTTCAAGATGGTGACAGCAGAGCATTAGAGCAAGTGTGGGGCCGCACTCACCTTAAGTGTGGGGTCCTGTGAGCCTACAGAGGCCACATTCCCATGAAGCCAGCTCTGATTCCCACCTCCTAACACAGAATGTGGCATGAGTCAGTGATTCTTTCACTCAACAGGCATTCTCTGAAGGCCTTCAATGTGCCAGGCATCACTCTAGACTCTGGAAAT
>NW_006361051.1:0-690 GCF_000327345.1 Myotis davidii
AAAAAAAAATCAACAAAAGTACTTATTAATTTGAGACTTTAAAGAGAGTCACACTCTCTCTCCAATAAAGTTTGTGCCTGTTTGCACAAACTTTCCTATTTAATTTGAGAGGGCCCCCCTCACCAGCACCCCCAGAAAACCATCTGTGGGCCTCTTGGGAACCACAGGTCCCTGCTTTAAAATAACCTCTCAGATTCTGCTGTCTTAGCTGATATCGGTGTTAACAAATCTCTTGAAACTCCCACCAGGGAAGACAGATAGATGCCTGCATTTTGTTGCCTTTCTTTACAAAGATCTTTTCTTCCCCTCTGACTGGGACCGAGAGATTAACTGTAATATTTTCAAGAACAAATAGTACCTCCAACGCTTTTCTGAAGTTTCAGCTACACCCTTTGACCTAAAGCGCTGACTTGACAAATGCTGAGGAAAAAGAAAACAGAGAACCCCAAGCAGGGGCCGGTCACAGGGCTGGGTGCCGCCGCCACCCCAGCTGCCCAGGCAGCCTGCATTTCTGCGTAACCCTCTTTGGGGCTGACCTGCTGTGAGAGAAGCAGAATTTTTTGAGTTGAAATGGCTGAAGATTTCCACCCTGGGAGCCTGCACTAGAAGGGAAGAGGGGAAACGCCCCATAGTACCAACAGTGGCCACTTTGTTTATTGTTTTTGCCACATGAGAAGGAAGGGGAGAAGT
>NW_006361052.1:0-690 GCF_000327345.1 Myotis davidii
GAACTGTGCTGTTTGCTGCTATCTGTAGGATTATATCTGTATTGCCCCCATCTGTCTGTGACCAGTGGGAACTATGTGGAAATAATGAAGCTCTTTGGAATGAAAATTCAGAATCTGGTGAAAACATAGCCAGGTTCCATTAGGGGAGGATGAAGCATCCTTGTGGAGTCTGTTCGGTACAAGATGGCAACCTTTCCTCATGTTCCCCGTTCAACCAGAAGAACGTTCAATTGCCGAGGCTGCAAGCAGCCCTCAGGGATAGATGCAAAGTAACTAGGTCTTTTTCCCAACTACTTAGACAACTGGTTTATTTTGGAATCAACCATGGTGAATATCATCTAATTTATATTAAAAAGGTGGTACTATACTATACAGTTAACTGGAAAATGAATATAATGGGTGGGGAAGGAGAACGAGATGTGAAATTGTTAAATCCAGCAGGCCTCAGGGTGAACTGGATCCCTGGTATGCTGGGATATTCTGAAAGATTCTTGCTTATAAGCAAGAGAAAATGGCCATGTGACTTTTCAACATTCAGAATGATGGATACTGTATATTTTTATGAGGCAATATTTAGCTAGAATTATGTATATAGTGCTTCTTAATTAAGAGGCCACTTTCCAGGTAAGTGTTAAAATATGAGATGAATATTGAGAGGAACATTCCATACCAGAGGTTAGCAATACATAT
>NW_006361053.1:0-690 GCF_000327345.1 Myotis davidii
TCACTGTGTCTTGTGAGAAAATCAGCATAGTAGTGAGCAAGGCTCTGTTGAGAGCAAGGCTCTCTTCCTATAAAATTGGTATTTTATTGGTAGAAAAAAATGTCACCTTGTTTTTCTAATAGCTTTGGTGAATCGGAAACCAATTTACTCCTATCCTCGTGCCCTATTCCTCTTTTGAATAATTGCATTCATTAGCAAGTTGGCTTTTAAGAATCATGAGTACATATGGAGTTTATATAAGAACCAAATTTATGTCATTAATATAATTTCCTGTAATAGCCCCTTGGTAAGATACTCTAGAAGGTCACTGTGGAGGGATAGACATATTTGTGCAAAGCCAAGGTGCCTCCTGAGAGTAAAGAAATAGCCATCTTTCCTCTGTCTATGTTTTAATGTTTTCCGGACATGCATGATGTAAAAAGTTTATCCCAAATGAGAGACATTGGGACTGCTGCATAGAAATGACCATAAGGGAAAAGGGAGTCTGGGACAGCCATACAGTCTCAGTACCAGGGCCAAAGGAAATTAGAAAGGGCTGGCCCTGTGCAACATGTAGCTGCTCTGGAATACTCTGAGAGAATCACCCTGGCATAGAAGACACACTTGGGCACGATGGAAGCATAAACTAATCAGTCCCCATCTGTTTGAAGGACACTATCTAGAAGTCAGGAGGTGTGGTATTGTCTCTTA
>NW_006361054.1:0-690 GCF_000327345.1 Myotis davidii
AACAGTTTTGCAGCTTCTTTTATGCATTTAAAAATTAAAGATGAGAAAGCAAGGCGAGGATTGGATTACAAGATTATGTGTTGTTTTGAGGGTTTATTTCAAAGGTGTGTTAACCTAGCCACACAGAAACAATGGTAAAGCTCGCTTAAGGCAAAGATAAGCCCTTCATTACAGAAGTTATATGCCTGGGGCACAACTACCACCATGACCTACCCCGTTAAAAATTTATGGTCAGATCACCCTGTGAATTTCCTTTCCAAAGAACTCCTTTTTTCTTCCATAAACTCTTCAGTCTGAGAACACATACAGTGGCTTCTGCTTTCCTAGCAAACCCTGACTGATAAAAAGTTCTTTATGTTTAGTGTGGATACTCTTACTTTTCAGTTAAGGAAGCCGATTTAGTGAGTCATGTGACTTGGACAAGTACATAGAGCTGGTAAATGAAGGGGGAATTAGTAAGGAGTCTGTCTTTGGGTTTCTCCAAATCTCTGTGCAGCTGCTACTTCTGCCCCTTTGTCAGGGCTACATGTGCTTACTTCCAGCAATGCTGCCTCCTTTGCCCCCTAATGTTTTGTGACTGCAGCCTCTCCACTACCCATGTCAGTCATCACTGCACTGAAATCTGAGCCTCTCTGTTCTCATGGCCCTGCCATGGTTACTGAATTTGGGGAGTGAGAGGTACCTCTTTTT
>NW_006361055.1:0-690 GCF_000327345.1 Myotis davidii
TTGGGAAAGACAATAATATTGGAAAAAAAATAAAAGGCAGCAGGAAGGAAGGAGGAACAAATATAAGATAAATTGACTATAAAGGCAGCCATGGGCCTGAGTCTCCAGCAGCTGAGCAGGGCTGTTGAGGACAAGACCCGTGGACATCACTCATTCACGGGGTTGCCAGGAGTTGGAGCAGACTTGAATATACATGATTCACGCAACATCATCTGAGTTGATGACTTCTGAGGAACTTGGAGTCATTTTGAAGATCTTAATTTCCTCAAACCTTCAACGGGACACATTTTTCTGAATGTTGCACATCTTACCAATTCTGTGTATTTCTCCAAACACTGAAGCCTTACAACCCTCCTCCTAACTAAACACTCAATTGCAATCTGATCTCTGCTCTTTCACCCCCTTATTTTTGACCTGCTCTAAATATTTTATTTTATGAAATTCAATATTAGAGATAACTTTAATGATTAGTAAATACCTATGTATATAAACAACTCATGTATATAAAATAGAGTTTTCCCAATACCCTTGAAGCCTTTAATTTCAATCAGGATTCAAATCCAAAGCCATTGTGCTTCTTTTAACAAATAGCTCCTTAAACTAGATAACCTAGTCTGTAAATGGTTCCAGAATCTAGGTTTTGCAGATATTCCCAGGGTGTCATTTATCATGTTCTGCCCCTTCTATTTT
>NW_006361056.1:0-690 GCF_000327345.1 Myotis davidii
TGCTCTATCCACTGAGCCAAACCAGTAAGGGCTACATGCCTTTTTAAATGACTAAAATTTAAAAAGATTGACTGTAGTAAGTACTGGCAAGGACGTGAAGGAAAAGACTCATATAAACTGCTCGTGGGATGCTACATGGTGCAACCACTTTGGAAAACAGGTTAGCCATTTCTTAAGAATATAACTACCGCATGATCTAGCGATTCCACTCTAGATACTTACACAAGAGAAATGGCAAGCACATGTCCATACAATGACTATATGTGAATTTTCAGTTTAATTTATCATAGTCCCAAACTTGAAACAACCCAAATACCTATCAACAAACTGCCATACGGCCACAACAATGACATACTACTCAGCAATAGGAAATAATGAATTATTGATCAAATGACATGATTAGAACTCATAAACAGTTTGCTGAGTATGTACTGGTTTCATTTACACCAAATTTTAGGAAATGATAATTTTATATGTTGTGGCAGAAAGCACGTCCAAGGTTGTCTGGGGTGGGGGCTGGAGGTGTGGAAGGGAAGAATCACAAAAGGGCAGAAGGAAATTCTTGGGAGTGAGGAATGTGTTCATTTTCCTGAATGTGCTGATGGTCTCATGGGCGTATTTGTATGTTAAAACTCCCAAACTGTGTATTTTAAGTAGGTTTAGCTCAATGATTTTTAACCGGCATGTCTG
>NW_006361057.1:0-690 GCF_000327345.1 Myotis davidii
TTTTTAGTTTATCTTCACACTTTTAATGATTCTAGGAAAACTGAGCACGTGACTTTCTTTTCTTGTTTCCTACCCGCTGAGATGCAGCAGGAAGCACCTATTGCAGTTGCCCTGAGTTAGTGCTGCAATTTCAGGGACTCATACTGGTTTGTTAAAACATATGTTTCAACAGATTTGTATTGTGACCTTAAAAGCCTTGATTCTAGATCCAACTAGTCTATGATCCAACCTGCTTGCCTTTGTTTTTGTTTGAGTCTCACAGCATATGAATGCTGCTAATGTGAAAAATAGTTCTTGTTTCCTGTTACATGAGTAGAAATATCCTTGCCAATCTGGTATTCGATGTAGCCTGATTTTAAGAGCAAAGTCATCTTGTTTAATATCTATGGTATGTTTGTCTTTCTGCTGATGTGTAGAGACTTTAATTACATAGCTCTGAGGTGATGACTATCTCCAAGTTTTCGCATGTAAATTGTAAATCAGTATTCACCTTTCACTCCATCACTGTTAAAGTGCAAGAGAAAACACTATTTAAAATGATTTGGTATTCCTGCTAACTTCTTTTACTTTTTTAATATTGCTCTTTTATATAAGTAGATATATTTTCATTGAAAAAAATTCAGTGATTGAGGTGTTCTCAATTATCTCCTCTAATCTCCCTGGAAAGATTCACTGTTATCATGTTGAAGT
>NW_006361058.1:0-690 GCF_000327345.1 Myotis davidii
TGGGTGCCAAAAACCAAGGACTAACAGTCTAGCTGGCTGGTTCTGCATCTAATAAACTTTTCCATCATTGGGGGGAAATGAAAAACCCAGCTTGAGCTCTGACTGGGGTCCTGACACAACATCTCATTATTCCACCAACATCATGAGTCAACTGACCTTCCCCATTACCAATGAGTTAATGCTGGACCGACCACCTTCCCTCTCTTTCTGGGCCCCACTGCTCCTCTCTCTGTACCTGTGGCCCAGCCAAGCTGCTCGGCTCAGGTACATGCTTGCACATTCCTCCAGACTCAGGCTCAGAGCCACACAGTGGGACTAACTTCCAGACTCCCTGACTCTTATCCCCCTGGAAGCACCTGGACTTGTCCTTCTGGCTGTCCTGGCTCCTGCAGCTGCCGCTCACTAACCCACAGCCCAGCAGGAACGCTTAGGTCCCAGGCTGACAGAAGCCTTGAGAGCTCATCCTGTCTACGCCCGTCTCCTGCCTGGCCTGTACACACACCTTTCTAGTACGATGGTGCTCTCACCTGCTTAAAGTGACCCCAAAGGGAGACTGCAGTTCACCTCATTGATCCCACCGAGAAGTGAGTATTTCCCCAAGGAAGCTTTGACTTCCCAATTCACTGTCAAAACCAAGATTTTCCTGGCCCATCCACACACTGGCAGCCCCTCACCCCATTACCCCCCAAG
>NW_006361059.1:0-690 GCF_000327345.1 Myotis davidii
GTCACGTGGCAGCCTTCCACCCCAGGAGGCATGTCTGCTGACAGGTTGTGTGTCCCTCACCCAAGTCTAGGCTCATGGAAGCTGACAAGGCAAGAAGCTCCAGCTTGCCAAGCACTCATTATTCCCCATCTGGCCACTGGGAGCTCTTAACCACTGTCTTGGAAGAAATTTGATTTAAATCTTGAGTCTGACCATCACTTAGATGTGCAATTTTAAGAAAATTACTTGACCATTCTGTGCTCTGCTTGCTCATCTGGAAAGTGGGAGAGGGAAATAATGAAATTCACCCATAAGACTGCTCTGAGGACTAACATATATCAAGTTGGATAACATATATCAAGTGTTTAGCACAATACTGTACCTTGCCCAGAATACTAGTAAATGTTTAATACAGACAGCTATTAGCATAAAAGTGATTTGGTACTTATGAATGGAGAGGGAGGAATACTAATGACAACTTCTATGCACATGTTTTTGTGGAGAAGACATTATTAAGTATTCATCACAGCATGTGTTTTGGCTGGGGCCCACAGGAAGATGAAGTTTCCCCACCCTCTGTGGTCAGGTTGGGGGCGTGTGACTGAGTTCTGGCCACTGGAACCAGCGATTGTCACTTCTAGGCCACAAAAACCCCTGCTTAATCCTCCAAGCACTTTGTTCCCATTTGGTGTTAACCTTAGCGGCCACATG
>NW_006361060.1:0-690 GCF_000327345.1 Myotis davidii
TAAGTGACAAATAAATTATATTATTGACCATACACTACATTTGTATTGATTTGGTGAATGTATTGTCGAGTAGTTAATGGTATGTAAACCATTCATTTACAAATACATATTTTCAGGATGACGGGCCAAGATATAAAACATTTCCTATGAGCCAGCAGGACACTTAGCCTAGATCATAAGTAATTATTTAAAAAGCAGTTTTTGAACTCCACAGTTGTTAAAATTTTTCTACTTAATTCAGAGAGTGTATGTTTAAATTGTGATCTTTGTTTTGCTGAGTTGTATAGTGCAACACAAGTTATCTGTACTGAATTTGTATGGTAAGATTCACTGACAAAGGGTACCTCAACAGCTACCATGTACTAAATTAAACAACTATAAGTACGTTGGGCCACATGGAACTGTAAGGAATATTAACCCTGAGTAATGCCATTAACAATTACTCCTAGGAAACCAGAATGCTGAGCCAACCAACATCCAGGATGTCATCATAAAGGTGCAGGAGCTTCTTTGAAGCTAAGATACTAGAGAGTTTGAGATTAAAAGGCATCAATACAAATAAGGCCAGAAATGTAGTAAAATAGGAACTGTTGTCACAACTATTTAGAGCTACACAGGAAAGGAGTCGTAGCTCTCTAGATAAAAGAGAAATAAACATGGACCTAGATATAGTGCAAACAACTTTTTTTT
>NW_006361061.1:0-690 GCF_000327345.1 Myotis davidii
CCCCAGGCAAGCTTTCAACAGTTCCTTCTTTTGAAGTTTAGGTCATCCATTTATAGCATCCTCTCTGTGTACCTGTCAGTCATGTTTTCATTTTCATTACATTCCTCTACTCTCCTCGCATGTCTTCTTTTCTCCCTACATCATCGCCTGTCATTTTATTAGATGGCTCTAGTTAGCATCTGTGTTGATTTTCCTATCAAATAGCACAATGCTGACAACTCCAATGACCTTCATATTCTCTCCATTCAACCTTTCCCCATGTTTAATCATAGCTTTGAACTCTTTCTTCTTTGACATGCTTCTGCTTGCAAAGTCCAAGATGGTGAAGTATAGGCTACAGCCTTGCTACTCAGTGTGATTCAAGCACATCAGTGTGCTGTGGTACCTTCCCAGAAATGCAGAGTCCCAGGGCCCAGCCCAGACCTACTGAGTCAGAATCTGCATTTAATAAGGCCTCACATTATTCACATGTACATTAAAGTTCCAGAAGCTTTAACATAAGTAATGTAGATGGCAATGGATAGGATTTACAGCTGTTTTAAGTGTTCATCCCAAAGGTCTTCATTACTGGATCAGGGTTGAGTGGTAAAGCAGGAACTGCAAAGATGTCACAAAGAAGAAATGAGAAGCACTTACTTCACCATAGGGCATTCTGGGAGCCCCGAATTATAGAAAAGGAAGGTGGCTGAA
>NW_006361062.1:0-690 GCF_000327345.1 Myotis davidii
AAAAAAAAAATCATTAATATACTGTGTTAGACAGTGACCCCCAAATACGTCCACATCTTAATTGGTTTTCCAGGGTTATCATAACAAAGTACCACAAGAGGGGTTGGTGAAAACAAAAGATACGTATTCTTCCCAGTTCTGCAGGTCAGAAATCTGACAAAAGGTGTCAGAAGGGCTGCACTTCCTCTGCAGGATCTAGGGAGTAATTGGTCCTTGACTCTTCCTGCTTCTGGTGTTCCCCAAAGTTCATTGTGACATTGCTCCAATGTCTGCCTCGGTTTTCACCAATTGGTTCTCAGATTCAGAAGATTGGTGCCTTCTTCTCCTTCTTGTATCCTTACCTTCTCCTTTTCTGTCCCTTATAAGAACTCTTGTCATTGAATTTAGGACCCACCCCTTTAATCCAGGATGATCTCCTTCAAGATTCTTAATTTACTTATATCTGTAAAAAAATGTATATGTTTCAAAAAATACAAATAGGACCACATTTGAAGATTCTGGGTATTAGGAAGTAAACATGTGGACATGTCTTTCGGAGGACCACCACTCAACCCACCTAGAACCTATAATATGTTACCTTAGATAGCAAAAGGGGTTTTACAGATGTGATTAAGGATCTTGTGATGGGGAGATTTTCCTGGATTATCCACACACTTCCAATGTAATCACAAGAGTCTTTATAAGAGAGAG
>NW_006361063.1:0-690 GCF_000327345.1 Myotis davidii
AAGCAGCGGATATAGATTCAGTATTCCTGTAAGCACCCAATGCTGCCACTCAGATCTATTTTTAATGAGACTTAAAGGAAATAACCTTTAGGTTATTAGGAAATAACCCCGGGCGTGTGACGATATGCAATGTTATAGCACCTCTCTCCATTTTCTTCAAGCACAACTTTCCCGAGATTGCTATGCATGCAAAGACTGCAGGGGGAGGGGAGGGGTTTGGAGTGCTTCTCGGTGTGTTCTGGCAGAACAGCAGACACTGGCGCCTGGGACAAAGGCACAGGCTGTATTGCAAGTCATTGAGCAAATGCCCAATAATCTACTGAAAACTGTTCTCAACCTGCTGTTCCAATCAATGTCATAATCTAAACGTAGTCAGGTGCCTGACTCAGGATATGCGTTCCACACAAATTAAGCAGGATACTGGAGGGAGAAAGAAAGGGGGCGGGGGTGATTCACAGCATCTGACCCCAAATTCTGCCTACCTAATATGCATGATACCTGCAAGCAATGGATGATCTTCTGGCAAATAAAATGTACTGTGCCACACAGTCCTAATTGGCATTTAAGCCTTTATCATCTCGGAAGGAAAGCTAATGTTTTTTCTATTTCTTCTAACCAGAAGAAAATCTGATTTTTTTAGGTATGCTCCAAATTGCTAAACTATGAAAGATGGCTGAATCAATACGTCTG
>NW_006361064.1:0-690 GCF_000327345.1 Myotis davidii
TTGTTTGAAAAGGTGAAGACTGCTTTGTTTGGTTTGTATACTTGTCCTGAATGCACAGCAATGAAACTTGATTAGAATCATGAACTCTTAGTGCTAAAAGTAATATCAGAGTTCATCTATTCTTACCCTCAAATTTTATGGTGTTAAGAAACCAAGACCCTAGCTATTATCAAACTGCTGCTGTGCAAATTCCCTGACTCGGTGGCTCTGGGAAAGTCATATCTCTTCTCTAATCTGAAGGAATTGCACTAGATTCATTTTTGCTGTTAACCTTCTAGGCTTAACAGCAAAAATTGTAAGAGCTTGCTTGTTCATTCTACATTCTATACAATTCTCATGTTAGAAGCAGAGCTTCATAACTTCTTGTCCACCACCCACTCATTAAAATGGTATTTTTTGGAGGTCTCAACGTTGTTCTTGACTTTCTCACTCTACAGCCTCTTTCTGCATGAGATAACTTATCCACTTCTATCATTTGTACAACCACCTATTCACTGATACTTCTATATTCCTGACGCTTTGTCTGAGCTCCAGTTCTAGCCAGTTGTCTGCTGAAGATCTTAATGTTGAAGTCCTATGGGTATGGTCAAATCATTGTGTCCAAAACAGAAGTCCTCAACTTTGCTCCAAATCTATGTCTCATCTTGGGTTCTAAATTTTCATGAAACAGGTCGCCAATCTATTGCATTT
>NW_006361065.1:0-690 GCF_000327345.1 Myotis davidii
TTCTACAATTTATTATTTAGTACTCCATGCTATGTAAAATCTTTATATTTATTCTTTGCTGTCTTAATAAATATTACTTTGTTAAAACTTATATTCTGGACATGTGCAGCTGTGATCTTTGTTTTAAAACATGTGCTTACCATTCAGAATAATCATGGCTGGAGGAGGTTATCCTATTGAAATCAAAATACCCAGTGTCCCCTAAACACCTCCCTCAAGAGTAGATGTAAATGCCTTATGAACTATCTGCTGAATTTATAGTGTGGTTATGGAATGGCTCCCTGAGCCCTCCATATGATAGGCTTTGAAACCTGCCCTTTCACACATTGCACATTAATACCCAACTGCCTTTCATCAAAACGCAAACTTTTGCCCTTAGCTGATAAGCATTTTGAGCTATTGCATAGTTAGCAGTCTTTGTTTAGTATTATTTGTCCAGTTATATGGATATTTCAATACTTTTTGCCTTATTATTTCATTAAAATAAGTGTATAATGGGAGAAATGAAAATGCCTACACCAGCATTAAACAGCACAGTACTTATAAACTCAACCTAATTGAGATTATCATTAGATAAGCTGAAGCAGTGACTTTTTAACCTCAATTAGATGCTTAATGAATTAAGCTGACTACATTAATTATGAAAAAATGGAACAAAATTAAAAATTAGAAATAAGTGAAATGTTGGAA
>NW_006361066.1:0-690 GCF_000327345.1 Myotis davidii
CTTATGGGTCCTGGACTTCATTCTGAACTAGGTTTTCAGCAAATTCACTCTTGGACTTCACCAGCTAATTGAAAACCTTTGTGGTGTTGAAGATTGTCATGTTTTATTTAGTTCAATGGGCTGGGTGATGGGGAAATAAGCCTAAAGCCATTGCTTGCCCACCAGGTAAGGCAATTTGCGGCTCTTTTCCATGGCTACACCCTAACTTTAGGCATAGTTTACAAACGTGGGCCATCGATCACATGGGACTGCCTAAAAGACAATAAGGGGCTTGTGAACATCTACCATGATGGAAAGATAAAAGTACATTCATGTCGACGTGTGGTTAGCAGTTTTCTTCACAGCTCAACTTCATGTGAAACCTGACTTTGAGTCTTACCATTACTATCTACTTTAGAGAATTACAAAGAAATCATACAGAAAAATAAACGTAAGACATCCACATAATTAGTTATAACTTGCCTCATCTATAACGAATAAATGCATTAGGATGATGGAAGTTTAATGGAATGTGTTTAGAACTTTCCATCTCCTTAACAGGTTATGGGCTGATCTAAGAGTGAATGATTTTTATCCATATTTACAATGCATTGAGGAACAGCTAAGCAGAACAAAATCAAAAGCCTTTTCATGGGTCAAGGTGGGCAAAGGGGGAGTTGGGGACATCTATAATAGTGTCAACAATAAAAA
>NW_006361067.1:0-690 GCF_000327345.1 Myotis davidii
TCATCTGTTTTGACATGGTTCTTGGCTGGTGTTTTCCTTGCTAATTTCAATTGATTGACTCTCCTGTTGGTCTCTGCCACTCTTGCGACTAATTGGCATTTTTGTTGGCAGGCCCCACTGAGAGGTCAGCCATCGTGAGCCAGAAGACTCATGATCATCTCACCCTGGTTGCCCTCCCCCTCTGCCCGGGATTCCTCCAGGGCAGGAGTGTGGAACAGGATGAGTTAGTTGGGAAAGCCTGCTTTCTCTAGAGCCCCTGCCATACTTCTGGAGATAAGTAGGAAGCCTCCTTCCTCCAGCTCTAGACCTAAATTCCCTTTTTAACAACACGGAATTCACTTCATTATCCTTGTCTGACCGAAGAGAGATCAAGACAAATGGCATTTGCAAATGAGAAAATCTTGGGGGCACGGGCTTGGGCGTGAGCCTAATAAGAGATCAGTTGTTCACTCTGTCAGTGTTTCCTGTGCTGATGGGGCCGCCTGGAAGCGGCTGCGGGCCCTTCCAGATGCAGAATTTCTGATCTGAGTTTCTGATCTCTTGTTGTCCAAAATGGCTGGAGAGTGCTATGTTGCAGAGTCATTAATCATGATTATTAAGCAATGGGAGAGGAGAGCTTCATGGCTGTTATTTAACTCTTGGCAGCACTGTGAAATGTACAGGCCACAAGTAAAACATCACTTAAAAAAA
>NW_006361068.1:0-690 GCF_000327345.1 Myotis davidii
AAGATCTCCTTTGTTTTATGGTAGGAAGCAATGGAGAATGCAATAGAGACCGTGGGCAACTCCTCTGTCAACTATGGAGAAACAGTGGGTGGTCAGAGGCCTCTTCAGAAGCATCAGTTGGTGCTCACTGCGCTCAGCGTACACAGTCACACGGGAAGTCCAGAGGAGAGTAATAAAAAGTAGGAAAGGAATAAAAAAAATATGCTCTGGATAAGAGATTGCTATATTGGGACTATCTACTGTGAGGGACTAGACATATCACTGTCTGGGGACTTTGGTCCTGAAATCAGTTGTTGCCCAATCTTCTGTGGACCTTTCTGTCATGTACCAGAGGGTAACCAGTTGATAATGGCCCTAACAGCTACTGCACAGACGCCTCCTGCTCACTCAATGCTCCTTGCAGCCCAGGCTGGCCATCATCCTTGTCAGACCCAGGTGACCTCTAGTTTAATTGGCATTTGCGTCCTCCCAGGAGGTCAAGCTGAGGCTGCTGGCTGATTACCCAAGGCCTTGCACAGCTTTGAGGGACAGCTGGGTAATTGCATAGCATAAGGGCAACATGGCTGTGCCCTGGGGCTGGACCCATTGGCTTTTGAGCCTATGAAGCAACTTAATTTTGACTTTTCAACTGCTACTGTGGCTGTGAGCCGCTGGAGCAATTTCTACTTGAAAATGTATGCGTTAACCTGT
>NW_006361069.1:0-690 GCF_000327345.1 Myotis davidii
TTAGGAAGGTTGAGAACCACTGTTCTACATAAACTGGGTCAGTTATATTTGTCTGCAATTAGAGTATTTCAAGCTATTTATTTTAATTTCTTGTGATAAAGGAGCAGAGGAAATGTTTTCCTGGCAGAGTTAGCTACTGGTACTTACCCTTTTCTCCCAGAAGTTAATGATCTGATTTAAACCACAGGATTATGTTCGGGGAGCTTATTTGTGAACCACGTTGATCATCTTGATGATACATTCCATTTGCTTTTAACTATAGCACAATATTTGTAAGAACTGTTAGGTGCAGTTGTATATAACTTTGGCTATTAAACCAGTAAAATGTTTTTATTGTATTCACACATGTCCGCCCACAAATTTAGATGCATAGTGAGCCCAGAAGCATGTTCCCTCTAGGAGGAATGAGGTAAATATGAAATTGGATTGGAAAGCATACATGCCTTTGCTCTCTAATTCACCTGACAAATCAAAAATCAAATCAACAAACAGTCCTCAGTTGCTGCTGTGTCCCATGTGTTTACCCACGAACTCTTCATCGTGCACCCACAGGTTTTTGTATTGGGCATTGCACACGGTCTTCACACGTTTGACGTACAGTGTATGCACTGAAACCTGGTTAGGCGAGGCTCTCTCACACTAATTTTGAATTGAAATCTAAGCTAAATGACACATACTATGCATTATAAA
>NW_006361070.1:0-690 GCF_000327345.1 Myotis davidii
GGGAAGATTGATATGATCCCAAACATGATAACCCTAGAAGTCATGTGTTGAAGATACTACAAGATGGAAACAGCCTGGAACCCTCCCTTAATCACTGCACAGTGGAAGCCCCCTGCTAGTCCATACCTGTTTAGGTTTTATATGAGCAAGAAATAAACTTCTATTGTAGTGAAGGCTGAGATTTGGGAGTTTATCAATTATAGTTGCTAATGCTACCTTAGCTAACATTTTATATACCACCGGATCGTTTTCTTGGGTCCAGACTAGCATTTTTAGATAGAATATGATAGGAATAAGAAATACCAGAGTGTACTACATTATTAAGGTGAATATTGTTTTGGGAAACTTTGGCCTCCATTCTGTATATGCTGATTTGGACTATTATTGGGCTCCCACAATCAAAAGTCTGAAAGCCACTGGTCTAGTGGAGGCAGACAAGTTGCCACCTCTGTACAATGGAGTGTGTAGTTATGGCAGAGGTAGTTAAGTCCTCATGCAATGGAGACTCAGTTAAGGAAGTGCCTAGAAAGCAGAGATGGCATTAGGGTTCATTTCCCCAGTCAGTTGGTAGGGGCTGCCTATGGATCAGTGTTGAGAAGGTTTCTGAAGTTCTTCCAGGATCTCTGGGAAGGAATGCTGTGGTCTGATAGCAGCATCTGACCTGGGCTTGGGGAGGAGGAGTAGAGGCTC
>NW_006361071.1:0-690 GCF_000327345.1 Myotis davidii
TGCATGAATTTCGTGCACTGGGCAATAATAGCACACATGCTCATCTAGGCAAACTGTGTCCTAAAAAAGTGTAAAGAAGACAGTAATGCAAATCCCCAGAACTGACCTCTACCACATAGAGAGAACCACTGTGCACACTTTGGGGAACATCCTTCCATACACTTTTCTGTCCATAAATACAAGCTGTTAAGTGTAACACAATTTTATATATAGGTGGTGTTAGAAGATTTATGTTGTTCCATAACCTGCTGGTTTCATTTAACAACAAGTGGTGACACTGTTTCCTGTCAGTAACCACAGATCTGTAACATTTTTAATAGCCGCACAGTACAATTTTGCATGGGTGTACCATAACTTAACCAGCCAGCTCTCTCTGGCCAGAAGTTTGGATTGTTTCCAATGTTTCTCTACAATGTGCTGAAGAATATCCTGCAGGCTTTTTCAAACGTGCACGAGTCGCCTAGTGGTAAATACCTTGAATAGCTGGGATGGCTGGAACAAAGAAAAGGTTCAGGTCACTCACGGAGTCCAAAAGCCAAGCTGGAAGGTCGCCATGGCAACCCCTTCTGGCAGCACATGGAGCGCCCATTAGTCACAGCTTCAGCCTGGGAGGTGGGTCAGAGCCAGAGGGAAGCAGTCTGTTTTCATGCAGAATTACAAACCAAGGGCAGAGGGAGCATGAGGGAGCAT
>NW_006361072.1:0-690 GCF_000327345.1 Myotis davidii
TTTTTTTTTTATTACTTTTCTATTTACCATTTAGATTATAGCTTTGAGCTTGAAAGAATTTGAGCATTGCTATTTACTTAGATACAATTTATAATTCATTCTTTGGACAATATTATTTTCCTTAAAAGATTGTTTTGTTTCCTATCCCTCACGTTAATTATAAATAAAGGACAATTTTCAAGGAAAATACTTTATAGATTTTGTTAAGAGAAACATTTGTATTTTTAAAAAATAAACCAGAATGCTAATCATATAAACTGCAAAAACACTGTTAACATTTTTGAAACTTACATAAGCTGGGAGGAAGTCAGCATACTGTAATAATAGCCTATTCTTCAACTGATGTTAAGATATTTGATAATAGATATAAAGTTAATGTTGTGAGGGCAAGTTTATCCCTTTAGAGTAAAAATATTAACAATAATTAAATGATTTTTCCCATGTTGGTTACATTAAACAAAACACTAATTTAAAAGAGAAACAATAATAAAATTAGAGCAGTTTTATAAAAATACTAGAGGCTTAGTACACAAAATTTATACACGGGTGGGGCGAAGGGGGAGGGAGGGGTTTCCTCAGCCAAGCCTGCACCTTCTCCAAAATGGGACCCCTAGGGGGATGTCAGACTCGGGGGATGTTAGGCCCTGAGATTGGGCATAAACCAGCAGTTGAACATCCCTCTCACAATCC
>NW_006361073.1:0-690 GCF_000327345.1 Myotis davidii
CGCACCCCATGCACAAATTTCGTGCACCAGGGCTCTAGCTACTTATAAGCCTTATCTTAAGAAAACTTTCACATTTTCAAAGGAAAATGCTTATCATTTTGACAGAAACATGAAAAACTCTTCTAAAAATTTTAGGTGATGATTTCATTGACAGGTATACAGTATTAAGATCTTCTCTAATCACATCCAAACCTGGATTTCATTTATCCTACATAGACAATAATATACCTTAAATTTTATTTTACCTTTCAATGAACCATATGCATTTCAAATGTAAACTATACACATGTTGTTCAATTATTTCACAAGACCAGGTGCCCTAAATATGATCAAAGTATCCACTTAAATTGTGCCACTCTGCCAGAAACTTCTGTAACAGTAATACTGAACAAAACAAGCAGATGTATAACTAATTAATGCTATTATTTGACACAGTATGAAAAGGAAGGACCCAGTATTGAGTAGAATAGTAAAAAGGAGTCAAGGAAGTGGACCCAGTAAGTGTGGACTGTCCTTTCAAGACCTTTGGGAGTGAAAATAAAGGAGAAAGACAGTAAACAACTTGGTGGATTTATGAGCTGATTTAGCCCATGAAAATTGTTCTCAGCTCATTTTGAAAGAGATTAAGGCTAGAATTCAGCCCTAGATTACATTAAAAAATCTTTATTCTTGAGAGTATTACAGATGTCC
>NW_006361074.1:0-690 GCF_000327345.1 Myotis davidii
TTTGTGATGGTGTGATGGTCAATTGGCATATTCTGTCTTTATTAGCTAGGATTAAATCCCTTTCCTCTGTACTTTGCACTGTGCACATTTTGATATGGTGCATATAAGTGCATGTGTGAAAAAGTGTACGCTTGTGCATGCATACACATGTATGCGTGAGCCTGGTCAGTTTCTATAAATGGAATGTTAGTAACTCCACACGCTCATAAAGTAGTTTTTATTCCTCACCACTGCCTACGCACAATACTGAGATTTCCTTGGCATTAAAAACACAACAACTTATGAATCCAAAGTTGCCAAGATTTAGAAGAGAATTTTTCACAGCTAACGTCTGTTTCTCATTGTGGTTTAAACCATCATTTTCCTCATTCTCTTTGAGGTTTTACAATTCTTCTCTGTTTCAGTTCTGATAGCCCCTTTAAATTTACATTGTGAGTCTTCAGTATTACTGGTCATATTAGGTCAATCCATTGCTGCAAAAGCTACATAATCACAGATTTAATTCCTTACATGACGTATAAGAAGAAGAAAGCATCTTCAATGAACTTAGGGAAAATACAAGTAGTTTTGCTCCTATATTAATGATAATGACCTAATTACAACTACAGTAGTCTTCCTTATCCATGGTTTTTCTTTCCACAGTTTTAGTTACCCAGGGTCAACTATGGTCCAAAAATATTAAGTGGAAAA
>NW_006361075.1:0-690 GCF_000327345.1 Myotis davidii
CCCCCCCCGCCCCCGCCGAATGCATGAATGTCTCTAGTCAATTATATTAAACCAAAACCTAAATGGGTGTTGACAATCCTGTTGCACATATTTTTGAAATATAGTTAAGAAAATGTATGTGTCTACCATTTGGCAGTAGTGAGAAGTCCTTGTGAAAAAGACATTTTTGTAAAAATAAAATAGGCATCAAATTTTTGGATCCCTGCAAATAGAGTTTAATTTGATCATTCTTAATGTTCTTTTAATTTTGAGCTTCTACTAGTTACAACTGAAAAATTATGGAGAGATATCTTAATGTATCTGAAATATATGCTAGTCCACAAAATCCATATAAATAACATATACACACTTTTATTGTCTTACGTTACAAAAAATTGACCACATTTGGTGGATCATTAGCCTCACTCGAGTTTGTGTAATATCGCAATAAGAGGTCTGAGATAGACACTATATGCAGGAGCATGACAAAATAGTTAGGGTTTAGTCACAGTAGACACAGCCAACATCAGAGCTTGGTCAGGGATAATTGTTTGACGTTGGGCACACCGTGCGCGTCTCTGCGCTTCATGTGTAAAAGAATGAAGAATAAAGAATTTCTGTTTGATGCGCCCTTTTCAATTGTTAGGATGAAGAGACCTTTAAGTGCTCAAGTTTTAAAGAAATCGTGATTGATGACCTCATTGTTGTTAG
>NW_006361076.1:0-690 GCF_000327345.1 Myotis davidii
AAAAAAAGCCAATATCCTTCAATAGATGAAGAGGTTAAAAAAGAACATTGGAAGTTCCTACCACAGAATACTACTCAGCTATAAAAAAAAGAAACTGACTACTGACACACCGCCAACCTCAAGGAATTCCCAGAAAATTATTCTGATTACAAAAACCTTTTCCTTACAAGTTACATACTGTATGGAATTATTTATATAACATTCTTGCAAAGACAAAATTAAGAGAGAGGGGTGAGTTGAGATAGAATCAGGTGAGACTATAAAAGAGCAATGTGAAGAATTCTTGTGATCAAAATGTTCTATACCTTTATTTCATCAATGCCAATACTCAGGTTGTAATATTGCAGTATAGTTTTGTAAGATGTTATCCCTGGGTGACAAGTAAAGGGTATACACAAAAGAACTCTGTATTATTTACTACAACTGCATATGAATCTACAATTATCTCAAAAGGTTTAATTAAAGAAAAAGAAGAATATTTGATATATCTCATTAATCAAGGAGTCTGTGGAAATGAAATTGGTTGGCAGAATACTTGGATGTAACTTGTTATACTGAAGCAAAACAGTTCTTGGTTAGATGGGCAGAAAACTATTCATAGCCTCTCGCTCAGTTCTTAGACAGTTCACAGAGAGCTCACAGTTCCTTTGAGGAAGGATTCTACATCTATATACTATATACTATATACTA
>NW_006361077.1:0-690 GCF_000327345.1 Myotis davidii
AAAGGGCCAGAAGGTTGAGAACCACTGTGAGTCGAGATTCTAATGATAAAAGAATGCCTCATATGAAGCCTGGTGACATACAACACCTGACTTGGTCCTCTTTAATGTGAAAAAAAAGCCCACCTCTCTTTGCTCTAACAAATTATACATTTTCTAGTTCATTTTAAGAGTCTAGAAGAGGAGATAGACTGCTGTTGCTATGAAACAGAAAGGAAGATACCCAACTCCCTAAAGATAAGACAATGCACCCTAGGAAGTATTATTCAAGTTGGGTTGACAAAGAAGTTAAGTGCCAATGAACAAAACCAAAAAACAAACAAAAGAAAACTGTGTTCATCATAGGTATTCATGCCTCCTAAAAGCTATTCTAAAATATTTTCATTGTATTCTTTTATTGAAGCTATATTTTTCTGTCAAATATATTCATAAACACAAAGTTCTTTTGCTTTTGTTATATTTTTTATAAATTGGACTAATTTAATACATGCAGAAGCTGTTAAAATTCCACATACAATCAATCGGTGCCCTTTTGATTCACTGATGTCACTTTTCAGAGATCACCATTCTAAGATCTTTTTATTTTTCTTCAGTTACACTGGTGGTTGCCAGAGATCTTATTTTTGATAGATATATCTCATGGGGAACATCTGGCCTTCGGGCCTTTGAAATCATTTGGTCTGGCCCTGCCAA
>NW_006361078.1:0-690 GCF_000327345.1 Myotis davidii
AAAGCATTTTGCTATCAAAATTTCACACCAACTGGCTTTATAATTAATAAAATATAGGTTGGTTACATTTCCTGCATATCATTGTGACTTCAAACAAGCCATCAAACAGCTTTTTCTTCCTGAAGACTTTAAAGAGGCCTTTGCTTTTCAATGAAGATTTCTCTGACATTCACTTAACATTTATCTTAATAAATGCATAATTAACATTTCAAATTTAAGGTTTGGGGAAAGTGATGATTGTATAGCATTTCATGGTTCACAAAAAATAATTCTGAAAACTAGTAATATTTCCCTAAAAACTGTTTCTCAAAGTTAATGAGTTCTCAGTCTGACCTTCCTTGAAGAACAGCAACTATTTTCAGTTTAACTTGTGAAATATCTGAGTTAACCTTACCAATGTCAATAATGGTGTTGTAATATAGGCTTGCAATTTGTATCTTAACTACCTATAAGTGATAAATTTACTTGAAAGATTTTCCATCATAAATTTTCATCAGTACCAGCACAGGGAAGAAACGGGGACCAACACTCCAGAGTTTAAATGGCAAAGGACACAGGGAACATGAAGTTGTCAGCTGATTCCCTGGGAAGTTCACTTCTTCGTCCAATCAGACACTGAACTAATGTTTTACTCTGTTTTCAGAAATTTTAAGATTATGTAGACATATGTGTACATGCAGATATATATTT
>NW_006361079.1:0-690 GCF_000327345.1 Myotis davidii
ACTGCTGCTCTAGGGAACACATGATTAGGCTGTGATAGCCGTATGAAGTCACAGAGTTGGAAGGATTTGGAGGTGTCAGGGTGGGAACAGACCACTTCCAGATGTGTGGACTTCCTGGCTTTCCAGGGGACTGGAAGCACACTGACTCCACCCATGTCAGAGTGGTTAGGGAGATGGGGACAGAAAGCATGTGACCTTCAGTGGAACACAACAGTGTCTGCAGTTATTGTCTGACATGCATCCAAACCCACTCCCCTGGAGGGCCTCATCCAGGTATGCCCTTCAGCAGTTCCTATGATTTTTCCATTTTAAACATATTTTTTATAATACAGCTTAGGACCTAGTGTGGAAAGTTTGAGGAGATGTGTTTTTTTCCCCTTCAAAAAAAGTAATAACACAAATGACTACCTGTTGTTGAATATCTAGCATGAGCGCTTGTCTCTGCAAATTTTCTTGAAGCTTGATTTCCATGTTTTCTTTCTTACCCAATAGTTGAAATTATTTTCTTAGACTTGCACAAGCAGCTTCGTCCTAAGAGCCTAAGCTGAATATTACATCCAGGCTCATGTTCATGTGTAAGGTAGGATTCAAACTAAGCAGGGAGGATATAATTAGGAATGTTTTGAATTAGTTGCAAAATCATAGAAATCTGATTGCTTTTGGCATGGCAGTTTCCTCTAGAAACTGTTG
>NW_006361080.1:0-690 GCF_000327345.1 Myotis davidii
TAGAGGAATCATCGAATAATGGAATAAATTTAGAGCCTGAGAAAAGGGGAAAATCATGAGCAAAGAGACTAAGAAAGAAGGAAAGACAATAGTATAAGTAGAACAGTTGGTGGGAAGCAGATTAAATATAAGGAGGAAAGACAGAACAAAACATTAAAGTAGGAATGTTGAAATTTATAACAATGGAGCAGTTAACACTACATCATCTTGAAATCATTGGCTATATGGACATTTGGCAATGTCTGCAGACATTTTGATTGTCTCAACTGAGTCGTTGCTACTACTCTCCAGGGATGCTGCTAAGTATCCTCAGATGCACGGGATAGCTTGACAAGATTAGTGGTTGTGGAGGGATGGGAGTTGTGTGACTGTGGAGTCAGCACCAGGGAGATCTTTGTGGTGATGGGTTAGCCCTGTGTGTGGATTTCACTGGAGGTTACATGAATCTACACATGGGCTAACATGATGGAGGACTATACACACACATTGTATTAGTGTCAGCCCCTGGCTTGGATACTGTTGTACTACAGATGTAAGCAGTGGGGGAAATGTGAGTACACGAGACCTCTCTGTACTATATTTGCATCCTGTAAGTTTATATGTATTTCAGAATATAAAGGTTAAGAAAAGGAAAAAACAAGATTGGCCAAATTACTAGAAGATGTAATACACCTCTGTTCAGATTTTTAA
>NW_006361081.1:0-690 GCF_000327345.1 Myotis davidii
CGCGGCATTAGGAAGGTTGAGAACCACTCAGAGGATGATTGTGTGGGCTTAAACGTACATCTCTTGGTGTTTGTTCTTAGACTTAGTCATCTGTGTCCCTGTTAGTCTTTCAAGAATATTTGTCTATTCTATATGGTCCTTTTGATTAGGAATGTTTTCTAGCTGAATTCTGCTTATTCACCCCAACTTTGTGACGATATTGTCCTCTATTTTATAGAGGTGGCCATAAAAAACAATTCCTCTTCTGTCTCTGGGGTGAGGTCCTGTGGTGGTTGGTAATGCCAGTACACTTTCTGTGTCTGCAGGTTTTATCATCTGAGTATACATCCTGTGGGAAAAGGTGTGATAGCTCCTGAAAGTATGTAATATGACTTCTTCTAAAGGTTTCCAGAGATTGCAAAGAGTGTTTTTGTGAGCTATTATTTTAAAAAGCCCAACTGCCATTCTATCTTTACCTACACTTGCCTTTATTAGCTTTAATTGAAGATACATATATTTTGATAAAACCAGTTAACTCATTGAGCAGAAGCTCTGCTCTGCACTTAAATCTGTAAAGGTATTGTTCACTATCCAAAGTCCTGCTTTCTGAACTCAGGATCTAAGTAAATTCAGACAACATGGTTTCCTTCATTATTCAGACATGGAATCTGAGCATTTTCTCCCCGAACTTAACAACTGCAGAGATTCAGA
>NW_006361082.1:0-690 GCF_000327345.1 Myotis davidii
AAAAAACGTGGGTGTGCATCTTGCTTTTCAGAGGATGCTTTGAGATCTGCTCAAATTTGACAACTTGTCCCGAATCCTTTATAAGCCTGGATCTGAGGGTCTTTAATTTGCACATTTATTTCTGGGTCTGCCTTGCACCGTATTCCTGATCTCATTGGGTGATGTCCATTCTTAACAGCCTAACCAGTTCTGGTTTTACTCAGGATTATAGCAGATTCCTGAATTATCTTTTGATCCTCACCTATTTCTACTTTTAGCTTTGAAAATTGCCTCTTCACCTGCCTTGACCAACCTAATCTGACCAATATTGTGATTCTTTTTATCTTTTGCAATTTGGCACCTGTGCAGTTTTAAGCTTTGCACAGATGCTGGTTCAGCTTCAGTCCGTCCCGCGATCTTACTATACCCTGGGAGGCCCTGTCTTCACAACCCAGATGCCCTGTTCCTCTTGAATGAGCAAAGGAGAAATAGTACTGGGTAGCTCTGGCCAAATCCATCCAAACACCCTCTACATTCAAGATTATTAATTTAATGTGTTTCTATCAAATAAACTAGTTTAGGTACATGTTTAAAGTGAAGAGTAAATGATCAATCCCTCCTTCTGTGTCTATAACAAAAAAAAGGCAAAGAAAAATAACTTTCATAAATCATCCTGGTCAGGTAGCTCAGTTGATTAGAGTGTTGTCCTGA
>NW_006361083.1:0-690 GCF_000327345.1 Myotis davidii
ATTTACTTTAAGATCAGAAGAAAGAGATATAATAAGAAGATATGATCAGAAAGCGGCATGGATTCTATTTGTCTTTAAACCAACACAGTCATAAGCCATAGCTTTCCTTTCTTATGGGAAAACGGGCCCCCGGAGGTCACAGGGCCTGACGCCATAGTGGTCCTGATGTGGTCCTGGTTCCAAAGTCGCCTGATCCCCACAGAGAAGGCCGAGCGCAGACCCAGGCCAGTCCAGGCTGATGCAGCCTACTCCCCTCTGCCTGCGTGGCCAGGCCTCCTCCCATGTGCGCCAGGTGCCAGCCCCAGGAGTCTTGGGTGACCACTCACTGCACCCTGCCAGGCTTCCCATTTAACGCTCCAGCCTCCCACCGGCCTCCCTGTCCCCAGGAGTTCAGTGGCCTCCCGGCCTCCCACCTGCCCTCGCAGCCACCACACACACCTCTCCCCGGTGTCTTTCTGACCCCGTCGCTAGGCCTCCCGTGCCAGCCCAATGCCTGCAGCCACGGCCTGCCGCTCCCGCCGTTAGACCTGGGCTCTGGGCCTTGAGCTCGGTCTGTCCAGCCTCCTCACAGCTCCCGGGTGCCTGGTCCTCCCCATCCTCTCTCCTGGATGAGCCCGTGTCCAGCTCAGCCCTTACCCTCTACCCCTGGCCTTGCTGGCCTTTGCTCCCTCAACTCTCAGAGCAATTCCC
>NW_006361084.1:0-691 GCF_000327345.1 Myotis davidii
AATGAGTTTGTGAAGTATACCAAAGTCTAAAGGAAAACTAAGATTGTGATCTTTACACTTTTAAGTCAAATTCATTTTTTATTTCATATGCTTCTGAATAGAAACAAAGTTGTAATTTTATGCAGATTACTGTGAAAATTGATGAATAAAAATACATATTATGATTCAAAATAAGGTATTCTTCAATTTTGCAATAATATAAAGCATTTTTCTTTCTTATTGCCTCTAAGAGATGTTTACATGTAGTTATTATATTTATGTTTTATTTTGTTTAGACCAGAGATTTTCAGCGAGTGTGCCATGGCACACTGGCGTGTCATAAGAATTTTTAAAACAAGCAAAATCAAGCTAAAGAATATTGTCAATATACTTCCCCATAATCATATTGCCCCAATTTTTTCATATATATTTGCATTTTATTTTCACTGCCAGTAAATTGGATTTCATGATTACAATAAAACAATTGTAATTTCTTTTTTGAGTTGGTACTCATGTTATGCATATTCTGAATCCAATGCAGTCTGGATACCTGAATGAAATTTGGATTTTTTTAAAAAGAAAGAAGGGCGACATTTGTTAATGGTTAACCAAAATTATTTTTAACCACTGCATATCTAGGAAGCTGAAAGACTTTGAAAAAAAATAAAATAGAAATGCTATATTATGTAATAAAATTCACTGTAGAAAAAAA
>NW_006361085.1:0-690 GCF_000327345.1 Myotis davidii
TTTTTTCCTGGCATTGTGTTTCTACCTAGGGTTGAGCAGCCAAAAAATGGAACAGAATCCTCAGTCCTTGAGCATCCAGGAGAGTGAAAAGGCCATTCTGACCTGCAGCTATGCAAATTATTCTCCAGTGTTCTTCCAGTGGTACCGACAAGATCCAGGAAGAGGCCCTGTCTTCTTGCTATTAATACATGAAAATGAGCGAACAAAACTGTTAGGAAGACTGAGGGCCACCTTTGATACCACCATCAAACAGAGCTCCTTTTATATCACAGCCTCCCAACCTGCAGACTCAGCCACCTACCTCTGTGCCACAGGCACACAGTAGGGCCCTGCCACCCACTTCCTGCACCCAAACCCTTCAGGTCGGCAGGGGAGGGAAGTTGAAGGGGACCCTGCTAACCATCCACAGTCAACAGAGCTGCTGGCTGTGCAGTCCCTCAAAGGCTTACAATGGCTCCTGGTAAAATAAAGTGGGGGTTAATGTATTTGAAAGTAATAAAGATGCAAGACAGCACTGGACTGACTGGGAGTGGGGATCCATTTAACAGTCACAGTGTTCCCAAAACTAACTGTATGACTGAGCAACTCATGAGATTTGCAGGGCACATGCCTCCGTTGCAAATAGATCCCCAGTAGAAGGCATGCAGGAGGAAGGAGATCAATGATTCTCATCATTGATCTTTCTTTTTT
>NW_006361086.1:0-691 GCF_000327345.1 Myotis davidii
CCCCCCCCACACACACACACATACACACAGGTTCTACCCAATTGCCACAATCATTTAATTAGCCAACCAAGATCCTATGTATCACATTTATCAAATAGTAATGTATATGTTAAGTGAAATATGATATTTTGGTCTAATTCTTGTCTTAATGAATTCCCGTGTTAATCCCACATGACTCATCTGTCAGGAAGTGGGAGGTTCAAAACTGTTCCTTTTGTTGCCTTTCACTCATTGCGAAAACAGAGGAAAGAACAGTCCCTTTGGCACATTCATCAAAACTATGATCAGGCTGATTAAAATGCAGATATACTGCAGCTTATGTTTTATCTCAGTCCAACAGAGATACCTGAATTATTTGACTCTTGTTGTTAACACACTGTTTCCATGCCTTCTTTACTATTGTTTGCTGCTGTTACTGGCATATAATTAAACAAGCACAACTGGAAATTTTGTATGCACATTTCCTCTCTGTGTCTCTCTGATATAATTTAAAACCTGTCTTCCTACCAGTAATGTACTCCTCAGGCATAGCATAGGGCAGAATGTTAATTTAGTGGTGTTCTGCACTGTATTACCATTGTGTGAGGAATCACAAATCTTATGTTTTTAAATTCCAGTACTTTCTATTTGTTGTTTTTTCCATTTATTTTAAAGAATTTGCCACTTGGTACAAATATGCAATTTATAAGGA
>NW_006361087.1:0-691 GCF_000327345.1 Myotis davidii
TTATAATTCACAATATCACACTCTCTGAACTAGGTTTAATACCATGGCATGACAGAAAGACTGCATGGAATATGGAAATTAGCAGTTACACCCACCTTTGCCAGCAGGTTATCTTCATGTTGAAAAGAGGAAAAATTCTAAGTCACAAGAAACTCTACACAAGCCAATTTTTGTCATCTAAGGAGAAGGATGTATCAGGAGAGGCAGAAAAAGAAAGAAAACAAAAAGTAACACGAAAATCTGCAAGGCTTTGTTCTGAATCAGTGGGACTTTCAATTTAGAGGAAGCTGAGTCAAGTCAAAAGAGCAAAGAAATGATGAGAAAGTTCCCATAGACCACAGAAGGAAGCTCAAGCTGCCGGTGATAACTGTTCACTCTCCAGGCATATCTTAAATTATGTATAGAAGAATAAATTATCTGATCCCAGAAGAACCACCTCAATTCAAATATAAGTGGTAATTTAAACCTATCTATGTAAAATTACCATACTAAAGAGGAGAGAAAAATCACAAACCAAAGGTAGCTGAGGAGCACTTGAGAAAAAGTTTGTAGGTAACGAGTAAAAATTGTCACTAGTATTTCTTGAATTAAAACATGATACAGGAGCCCTAGCTGTTTTGGCTCAGTGGTTAGAGCATCATCCTGTAGAGAGTTGTCCTGCAGGCTGAAGGGTCTCTGGTTCGATTCTGGT
>NW_006361088.1:0-691 GCF_000327345.1 Myotis davidii
CTTATAAGAATTTCACATAGACAGCTGCTTAAGGAACATATCATTTAAGCAGGCACATACACAGTCTCTCCAAATTAAAGAAACTTAAACTCCATTCCTATTAAGTTCATCCCCAATCAATTTAAAAATTAAAGACATATCTGCACTCAAGTAAATGCTTAGAGAGGTAAAGAGACAAACATATGCTTACTAGGCAGCTGAAGCAAAGTTACCAATAGGAAGGGAATCTTTACATTCCTGAATGAACATTTACGTCCACAGCCTTGTGCTCCTCACACTCTGAAGCGCGTTCTCACATGCACTTTTCCGACCCACGTGTGCCCGGACATACACCCACCTGAGAGCATTGAGAAGACCTTCTACACTGTTAGGAGGCTGGTCCTTAAGAACTTTGATACAACCTTTCATCTAAGGAGAAAAGAAAACAGAAACGTGAGACATCTTTTTTCAGCTAACATGACTTTCCAAACAGAAATACTTACACTAGCACCACAACCACAGAACTCACACTACAGATGTAATTACTCATAAACAGAAAAAAAAATCTACTCAAGTCTTATTATTTTCAGTTTGTCAAACAAAACTTTTTAAGAACCAACTCAGTCAACCTGAAGCGTCACCAATGAGAAAGCCCGGGTGAGCTAAGGAAGGACTTCCTAAGGGTGCTGAGTGGCCTTTAAAGGATCACACA
>NW_006361089.1:0-691 GCF_000327345.1 Myotis davidii
GCCAGAAGGTTGAGAACCACTGCCCTAGGTGGTTGCTGGGTACCCTGTAGTTGACGATGATGTTGAAGATGATGATGATGGTAGTGATACTGAGGAGGATAACTAACCTTAATTGAAATAGTAAGAGAACTATTTTTAAAGAGCCCAGGGTTTAGATGTCCTTATAAATATTGATACCGATTTTAGGAACTCCACCAGCAAGATTGATATTTCAAATCAGCCACTTCCCAAAAGCAACTCTGATAGCGTCCAGAGTGAATTCCTGCATGAATGATGAATCTAGTTATATTACTGTGTTAGAAACCAAAATCAAAGGAAAAAAGATTAAACTCATTAGTTACATAAGAGCAAACGGACATGTGCTAAGCATCTTTAGTGTCTCACCTCACTTAATCCTTATAAGAACTCAGTGAGGGAGGCGCTGTTTTATTTCTGTTTTACAGATGTAGAAACTGAGGTATAGAAAGATTAAGGACCTTGCCTAAGGCCACTCCACTATTAAGTGGTAGACCCAGGATTTCAACCTAGTCTTCCCAACTACTAAGCCATCAGCTCTTAACCGCCATCAATAGAGACTAATTGGTTGGTTGATTTTCAACAAACGAAAATTACTAAGGAAGGCATTGCTCTCTTGCCTCCTGGTCACTCAAATCATCATTAGCCCCCTCTCCCAACCTGTTTCCCTACCTGT
>NW_006361090.1:0-691 GCF_000327345.1 Myotis davidii
GAGGGAGGCCTCACCTTGCAGATGGTAGCCGTGTGCTGTTCCCAGATGGTCAGCTCCTCCATGTCCAACACCTGGCATAAAGGGAACAGGGATGGTGGGCGTGAGGTCACAGCACACCCATTGGAGTCTTTGGAGGTCCCCCAGCCCTCAGTGGGGAGCCTGATCTGACATCCCCATGGTTTAAGCCTGTGAATAAGTAGCTACCTCTCTTGAGACCTCAGTTTTTCAATCTGCAAAATGGATTTAAGTCCATGGTTCTCAACCAGAAATTATTCAGAGATGTCTGGAGATATTAGTGGTTGTCAAAACTGGGGGTGCTCCTGGCATTGAGTATATGAAGGCCAAGGATGCTGTTCAACACCCTCATAATCCTTAGACAGCCTCACCGTAGAGAATGGTCCAGACACATGCTGGTAGTGCCAAAAATGAGAAACTCCGTGTTAAGTGAACCAAACTGTATTGGGAGCAAAGAAAAAGGTGAGTTTTTGGTCCCATTCCCTCTGGAAGGTCTTGCTCCATCCCTGGGGGGACCAAACAAGGCCTGCCAGGCAGGGGGAGCGCACTCTGCTCCAGCTATGCAGGCCTTGCTGTTCCTCCAACACGCCAGGCAGGTTCCTGCCCCCAGGACCTTTGCACATGCTATTCCCTCCACCTGACTCCCTCACCTCCTTCAGGTCTCAGCTCAAATGTC
>NW_006361091.1:0-691 GCF_000327345.1 Myotis davidii
TTTTTTAATTAAAAATTCAAACTGGAAATACAAATTGGAGACTCAATAGCTTATTGGTATTATTTGAAAGTTATGAGAGTGAATGAGATGAACAGTGAAGCATATGTAGGAAAAGATCAATAGAAAAGGGCCACAGAAAGAATTCTGGGGAACAATGGAGACATTGGCAGAGGAACCAAGGACAACAAAACCATGCCAGAAGCAGCACTCACTCAGAGAAGTAGGAGGGAAACTAAGAGAGTTATATTTAGATTGAAGCATCTGTAAGAAATTGGATTGTGTGCTATTATATTATTGTTATGTATCCAAACATGAGCATATCTAATCTGTGGTCCCACAGAGTCATAAGTAAATACCCCTAGTCTTGTGGAAATAACCAAAATTGCAGGCTCAATAACTATAAGGAAACAAAAGTTATTCTAGAACTAGATGAACAATGCAAAATCAATAAAGTGAAAGCAATTCCCACACAATGTCAAATGTTGATTAAATCTAGAACCAGATTGATTTTTTTTAAATGCACGGAACAAAAATTTTATTTTATAGCAAGCATTAGGATTAATGAAGGTACTGATGCTCAGTCCAAACAAAGAAATCCGGCAATAAACATGTAAAAGAAGATCTAAATTAGTTATGCACCACTTGTTCTTCTTGCCTCAAACACTACATGGTATGGATGTTACTATATCCT
>NW_006361092.1:0-691 GCF_000327345.1 Myotis davidii
GTGTGTCTGGCCTGTCTCGCCCAGTCCTGCCCCGCCGGCCACCTTCGAATAAATTTCCTTTCAGTGTGCACGAATCCAGGCCACAGATTCTAGTATTTAATAGTTTATCTTAGTAAAACTATCTGCCTATATAAGTCAAATTGTATGTAAACAATACCTTGTTTGTGTGTGCCATAGATGTACCAAAGCAAAGAAACAACTGGTGTGTGCATAACAGATGAAACTTGAGTGACAGTTATTTTGATGTATATTATTGGCTCTATTTAATTATTTCTTTAATCAGTAATTTACCCAAATTTATAAATGTGGCAGTTGAATTTGTTTGGCATTAAGTGAGTGTTCTTATGTGACTCTGGGCAAGTCACATATTTTTGTGTCTCAATCTCTAATCTGTAAGATGAAGATACTAATAGTGCTTACCTTGTATGGTTATTGTAAGCATTAAATGAGTTAATACATGTTTCAGTACATGACAGTCAACTCAAGCATTGAATGGTTTAAAACAGATATTTTGCTTATGACTCTTCGATCTGAGCAGGGTTTGGCCTGGTTAGGTCATTCCACTTGGTGTCAGCTTGGAGAAGCATAAAGGCTGGAGACTGCAGTTTACAGAAAACTCATTCAAGTACCTGTCATATATGTGGTGCCTGGGCTGAGAAGACTCAGATAGCTCCCCTGTCTCTCTCTCTCT
>NW_006361093.1:0-691 GCF_000327345.1 Myotis davidii
TACAAAAATTATTAAGAATTTCAGGCTGGTAACAGCAGAGGATTAAACCAAGTGTGGATCCTTTTAAGAGCGGTACTGCAGACCATACTCTCATGAAGCCAGCCCTGGTCAGACCTTTTCTGTGTTCCTATAATTCTTAGTGGATAGTGTTTCTTGGCCATTCAGCATCTATCCACCCTAATTCAGGTAACAGTTTCCCAGTTTTCCTCTTGTAAAGCCATTCCCCTCACATTCCTGGTCTTTGTGCCTTGGGTGATTAGTCACAGCAAACCGTGCGATAGGCCACGGCAATTGGTCCAGGAATGGGCTTGAGAACCAGTCAGAGCCACCCAACTGCTGGGAGCATCTGGCTGGGGCTGCTGGAGACCAGCTCTCTCCTTTCCCTGCTGGACTTGAATGTGGGGGAGACAGATGTTGCTGGGGTTGCCACATGGAGCCAGAGGTAAGGGGGAGGCACATTTACTATGCACTTTTCAGTTAGGCGAGACATTAATTCCCCCTTTTTGCTTAAGCCATTTTGAAGTGGGTTTTCTGACACTTGCAAACAAAAGTCCAAGGGGAACCACACTTATTTGTCTGTGTTTCCCCACTGTTCTGGGAGCTCTTTGGGAACAAGCAGTCTGCTTTGCTCATCTTATTAGCCCTAGTGCTTGGGACAGTATTAACCCTTTTCGGTCCAACGTGGAGGCTG
>NW_006361094.1:0-691 GCF_000327345.1 Myotis davidii
GATAAGTCAACTATATAAAGGGTGTATAAATACAAGAAGGGTCATGACATGGTGACAGAAACAGAAACTTGTTTGAAGGAGCAGAATGATAAAGAGAAAGAACAGAAAAATGGGAGTGTCTTTGATGTTGGATAGATGTGAGAGTAACTGTTAAAGAGGAGAAGTGAATGTTGACATGAATAGCTTCAGATAAAGTCATTGAGATTTTTGGATGGCATCATGAAGATAAGACTGAGAAAATTGTTTTTTTCTTGTTGTTTTTCATTTCAGGGAAATAAGCAAACCAATTTTTACAGGGGATTTTGGATCACTGGTATTCAAGGCCCTCTGGAGATGAAACAATTTGGAGAGATTCCAAGAACCCTTGCTCTCATAAGCAATGTTGCTATGAGCATTCTACACTTCTCTTTGTAAACTTGAGCCAGAATTTCTCAAAATGATTGATCTAGAGTTGAATTTCAGAGTCCTGGGAACTGGGACCTTTAACTTCATTAGATATTTTTAGATAATTTTCAAAAGGAATTTTACCAGTTTTACTTTCACTATAATAAGATTTACACTTGGCCCAGATCCTCACAACATTTAGTATTGTGAAGCTTTCATATGTATTAAGAAGGTTTGGATTATAAAATGGTTTATCTTGCTTGTGATTTTAATTTTACTTTCCAAAGAGGTTTGAGCAATTTTTTTT
>NW_006361095.1:0-691 GCF_000327345.1 Myotis davidii
CAGCTCTGAGTGTGGCTCTAGGTCTGCCCTGAATCCGTTCATGCTGGACGAGGCGGAAAAACACTGAGATGTTATTGGAACTTGTGTATGAGGAAGCTTGTTGCTGCAGTCCTTCTGTGTACCCTATTTTGAAGAATAAACAAAACATTTTTCTGACTGCCTTTTAAAAATTTTAAAAAGGAAGGCTAGGGCAAGGCTCTCGTTACTCTGATGCGTCAGTGTTATAAATGCAACCGAAAGACTGTGTAGGTATGCTTTTCCTTTTTTAAAAAAAATCTGTTTAATGAAAATAAAAAGGTAAAACCCAAGTTTTTACATAGTTTAATCAGCCAAAATGAGTATTCCACTTAGATCTGGAAGTAGGATCTATAAAGCATTTTCTCAGACTTCCACCTTAAAAAAACTATCACAAGGTCCGAATAAGACTGGCTAGACAGTTCTGTAGATATTTTTGGTGCTGAACTATGACATGAGCCTTATAGATTGTAAAATAGAGCTAGTTGGAACTAATGTACAGAATTCAATTTATAAAACTTTATTTGCTGTTAAATTCTGTGGAGTCTCAGTTATCTAAAATAAACGTACACAAATATGAAATGTAATGTTTCACATTGCAAGGTAATATGTAATGTAGTGTTTGTAAAATACTCTTGTCTAATATTAACTAGTGGTACTTTGATTTGTACAGTCA
>NW_006361096.1:0-691 GCF_000327345.1 Myotis davidii
CTGGTACGTCCCATGTCTCTCTACAGAAATGCTCAAAATAGTTTAAACTCGATTTTAAACACTGGATAATATTAAGGTTTATATTTGATTTTTTTCCTTAATCTAAAACAAATCAATGACACTGCCTAGACTGGATGAAGGTAGGTACTATATTCTAACTGATAAAAGAAAAAGCTAAGACTTATACTTCCAACTAAATGGAACAACCGGGAACAAATTTATGTTTCCACTAAAGCAAACAAACAAACCAAAAAAGGGGGGAAAACATGCAAAACAATGGGTTTCAAGACACTGTGCCTCAAAGAACACTGATCTCTCAGAAATTGGAAACCAGTAAGGTCTGCCCTACAATCGCCTCCGCTTTCTCCTTTAGAGCGCTTTCAGGTTGCAGCTCAGGAAGGGATCCCAGGCAGAGCCAGGCAGACTTTGTGAGTTGAAGAGATCAAGCTGAGAGCCTGGGAGACCAAAGTGCTGGAGTTTGGTGATAAGCAAGTGCTGCACAGTGAGAGAACTCTGATCTAAAGAGGGTCCTTCTTGATTCTGCATAGTATTGATAAACACATCTGAGTAAGAAAATTACCCAATGCCAGAAAAACATCCCAAAAGATCAGAGACATCAGTACCTGGTGCTTATATAGTCTGGGGACAGTTATATCTACAAGGTGTTGTTTTTAAAAGTATATATTTTTAT
>NW_006361097.1:0-691 GCF_000327345.1 Myotis davidii
TTCTCATTTGCAGCAGTGCATTTTAATGATTAAGACAGAGATTGAAACAAAAGTGCTCAATTTCGAATCCTGGGTCCATCACTTGCTAGCTGTGTATCTTTGGACAAGTTAATAAACCTCTCTAAATCCTCTGTTTTCTCAACTGTACAATGAGGATAATGATAATGCCTACTTGATCAGGTTGCTATGAAGTGAAAGGAGTAATAAAGAGTTCTTGGCATGTTTGCCACCATTTAGCAAAACACTGCAGCAGTAGCACATATATTTTGGTCATATGATCCTGATATAAATGAAAGTCTCTTCTACTCTTACATTGGCTTGGACCAGTACCTAGCATGTACCTTCCTCACAGTAGAGATTAATCCATATCTATGTATGACTAACTGATTGATTCCACCTTCTCTGGCTGATCAAGCAAGACACTGTTCCATTTTCTGGGTTTTTTTGGGGTCACCACCTTTGAAAGGACTGGCTATCCATTGCAGGGTTCTCTATCATTAAGTTTTCTTTTTAATTCACTGAAATTTCTTTTAAAAAGTTTAAAATGAGTTCAATGTGAATAGTCATTAACTCCAGGCGGAGGAATAGGTGGTAGACCAATGATTGCCAAGAAGAACAGATGAAATCAATAAATATATAGGAAATAGAACATGATATCTACATGTGAGAAGTTATTTAAAAAAAAAACAAA
>NW_006361098.1:0-691 GCF_000327345.1 Myotis davidii
CCCAAACAGATGAAGTGCTCAGGGCCGGGAGACCCCACTACGCTGCCTCCACCCAAGAGCAGCTATCACCAGTCTGAAATGTTCAGCTGGATTTCTCTTTACATAGGATTTGCTTAATGGAATAGAACCTTTTAAACTAAAACTTAGGGGTTTTGTCTGAAGTGTTAGCATATAATCATAAACTTCTTACATGATACAATAGTAAAAGTTATGTAGTCTTTCTCCTACAAAACACTAACTACCATATTAATTTGTTAGTATTTTACCAAAGCTTTATCAAAATTTATCAATTAGGTGAAAGTTAATACTAAAGTGAAAATGTCTTACCTAACTTGAACCTCTGTAAGTGAGCTGTTTTGTCAAACTTCTGAGGATATTTTACATTCAGGGCAGATTCTTACTTTTGCTGCCCTTATTTGTAAGTATTGAGGTAAATTTTCATCCATTTCCAAATTATGCCTAAATTTTTAAGAATTGAAAGAACACTCTGTCTTACTTTTGTAAATAGGGTTGCAGGAATAACCTTTTTAAAATTCTCCCTTGCCTTCCTTTTGTAAACAGCACATATCAAAGAATGACCTCCAAAAGAAGCTGGAATGTCACTGCAATAGTTTTCTTGCTTTTGTATTCTTTACATGTAATACAGGCAGCAAACATTTTTGTTGATGAATATATATATATATATATATAT
>NW_006361099.1:0-691 GCF_000327345.1 Myotis davidii
ATATACACACACATATATATATACACATATATACATGGCTAGATGGAGATATATAGATATATACACACACATCCATGCATTTAATGTGTTTTGTTTTTTAATGTGGTTTTTTAAATCCTCATTTGAGGATTTGTTTTTTATTGAATTTAGAGAGATGAAAGGAGGGGGAGAGAGAAATACTGATGTGAGAAAAAATGTTGATTGGTTACTTCCTGTATGCGCCCTGACCTGGTATTGAACCCTCAATCTTATTTTTAAAATGTATTTTTAATGCATTTCAAAGTAAGCTACAGATCTTTCTGAAGGGTATAAAGCTTATTTAACTTTGATAACTCAAGATATATTCCTTGAAAACTGAAAGAAAACCAGTGAGAAAATTAAATTTAGTGGCTATTTACTTTGTGTACACTTCACAAGCATGTTTAAAGAACAGATTATGTTTGAGAAACAATACTAAATTGGTTTATTGTTAGCTCTTAGAAAGTACAAAATAGAATTTTTTGACAACATACTTTTGTTAAAAAGTTCATTTTGTCTATATAGTAGGAAGAAAAGCTGTTAGGAACAATAACTTGTATAGAGAAGTAGTTTCTTAGCTATGTCTTTGAGATTCATCCATTCATTAAGCACTTTTCAAAGTCAGTTTGGCACTGTACTAATTGATGATGGGGTTATCTATAATAGTAAAAGC
>NW_006361100.1:0-691 GCF_000327345.1 Myotis davidii
CTTTAAAAAGCCTCAATAGCTAACAATAAACATTGAAACAAAAATTAAACACTTGAAATTAAAAAACCTGTTAATCAAATGATACCCTCGTAAAGTGAGAAATAAGTTATGAACTGGACAAAGATGCTCACAACACACACGTCTGACAAAAGCATAGTATCAAGAAAAAAGAATTGCTATAAAGACAAGAAAAATTACCCAATTTAAAAATGAGCAAAAGATACAAATAAGTATTTTACTTAAGAAATACATGTGGCCAAAACCAAAGCCACTACAAATAAGCAAAATGAAAGGGTGGTCATTCTCTTTTTTGATCAGGGAAAGACAAATAAAGACCACAATGTGATAACATCTTATACCGATCTTACTAATAGTAAGAAATCTGCAACCAAAAAACCTCTTAAGCTGAGTTTTTATACTAGGGGATATTGCTTTACTAAGCAATAAACTGTTTAGCATCATAGGTCTCAATTGCTCCTTCAAATAAAATGCTCCTGCTTTCTCCCATTTGGAGAGTATTCTTTCTTCAGATAAAGGCTAGGATGCAGAATGGGGGAACTAGAAGGGGGAGTTGCTTTGCTTTATTCTGTCTTGCCAGCAATGTCATTAATTGCAGCACATTTCTTATGTTTCTTCGAAGATGGAGGGAATACTGGGTTGGGAGGTGCTGGTGATTTGGAATAAGGCAGCC
>NW_006361101.1:0-691 GCF_000327345.1 Myotis davidii
CATCCTGATAAACCCATCATAAATTGAAAATATTGTAAGTCAAAAATGCATTTAATTTTACACTTAGAGTAACAGCTGTTTTCCTGTGTGTTCCGTGCCGACTGTGGGATCTGTGGCGCACTGCTGCTGCCCAGCACCACAAGAGAGTTCCTACCATAACATCACTAGCCTGGGAAAAGAGCAAAATTCAAATTGTGAAGTAATATTTATACCAAATGTATATCACTTTCACAATGTCATAAAGTCAAAAACTGTAAGTCAAACCATCATAAGTTGGGTATTATCTGTATTATGTATAATTTTTCATATGCAGCTATTGATAAGTGCTAGGAATATTGTGTGATTTTATCCTCATAAAATTGCTTTGAGTGACTATTGTTTCCATTTTATGGCTGAGCCATGTGAAGCTTAGAGAGAGAAAACTGTTTGCTTAAGTAAGCACACTATTAATTGACATTACTGAAAGTTTATTCAGCTTCTCTAAATCTAAGCCACAATTCTATTTGAAGTAATTTAAGAAAAGCTAGCACACAAGAAAAAAAAATGTGTCTTTAAGTCAAATTAGGCATGAGGTGTTGTTTATCTAGTTTTATTTTCACATAACCAAAATATCTGTTGTGATATCTGCTCATAGAGAAAGGATTCTTTATTTATGAGTACAACAGAAACTTTGTAAAACCTGCCAGGACCA
>NW_006361102.1:0-691 GCF_000327345.1 Myotis davidii
TGGACACTTAGCATATGAGGCTTTTATTATATAAGATACTTTTATTCCATTTTATTTTATCATGAATGAAGGAAACTAACAATGGTGATACTTAAACATGAAACTGTTTATTACATGACTTCCTTTTCCAGAATCACCAAAAGTAACTTCGCAGGTCAAGTTATGAAGAAATAAAAAGAAAATTACTGGTGGCTATCTGGGTTGAATTAATAAAGATAGCAAATTGTCTGGGTCTTGTTAGCGTCTTAGATTCTTTTGATCTGTCAAGGCTGGGAAAGAACTAAGTATATGTAGGGTCAATAGGCAGGGCAAAGAACTGTTTCATAAAATCACTTCCCTTTTCCTCCTTTTCCTCCTCCATCAGTCCTATCTTCAATATTCACAGCAGTGGAGATATTTCTTCAGATCCAATAAAGTGTGTTAGATGCCAACAGGACTCAGACTGGAATTCACTGGAACCTTCCAAGAAGGCAAGATAGATAGAACTGCAATAGGAGCTATTTGTCCATTAATTTAGGCAGTGCCTACTTATTGGAGAGCTTTTATATATGTACATAAAGGAATGACAGTGGAGTTTTATTCAATATGTAATCCAGGGCCAAGTATATTTAGAAAGCTCACAGTGATTCTGATAAGCCCATGATTGATCAACATCGCTCTCATAAGAAAAATACCCATTTCTAAATGAGGC
>NW_006361103.1:0-691 GCF_000327345.1 Myotis davidii
TTTATTACTAACAGGCTCATTTTAGAAAAATATTTTAGGGTATCTTCAAAGTAGTCTTTTTACTGTTAAGACAAATTGCTTTCAAACTTCGCTGAATACAGCTCACCGACATCATGCTTCATCATCATGATTCAATTAAATATTATTTCATGTCATGTTCTAGTGTTCAACTTGTTTATATACAATTTCTCTGTATAATTACTGGTATAGATTAACCATAATGTCTCAATTAGGAAGGCACGTTAAAACACTTTACCAAAATTGTTACTAATATTAATAGCCATGTTATTTTGTTAGCAATATTTAAGATACCTAAACAGAATTACAGCTGGTAATGGAGCATTTTTGCTTTATGGGAAGGTGCATGAGTAAAAGAATTTCTGTGTTACCCTGTGGTTAAAGAAGTTGCTTGAGGTTATTGATATGATTACTTCCCTCAGAACATACACACATGTGTATATAAGTAAAGCACTGTGCCTTTTTGAATTGCAGTCATATATTGCAACCAGTTAACCCTATTAAGGAGATTCATTTCTTCTCATGAATACGAACTAGACATTTTTACTTAAGCTCATGGGAACATATTTAACTAGACAGATTACTTGGAAAATATTTCTATGCAATACATAGAAAGAGCTTTTTATTGAAAAAACATATTAATATAGTACAAATGGTTTCATTCTCACGTGTG
>NW_006361104.1:0-691 GCF_000327345.1 Myotis davidii
AGAGAGAGAGAGAGAAACCAGAATATAACAGCACATTAAGGAATATATGATATTATTTCTCCTTTGAAAAGTGTTTTGTTCTTTTCAGCATGACGAGGTCAGTGTCCCCAAGCAGCCTGCAGCCTCTCCAACATTTCTCCTCTTTCCTTCCATGGCAACGTGGGTTAGCGAGACACTGAGCTTTTTGTGAGCTTTTTGTGATGTGTGTGTGAGGAGCGAGGCTTCAGGGAGGTCTCGAGGTGGAAAAATTTGTGACGCACTGGCTTCGGTGACTGAGTGAGAATTATTTATCGAGGGTTCTGTAACACAATAGTTACGGTCACCCTATGCTCATTTCAAAAATTACATTTGGTCTCGAAGCTCTTAACTTCGATGGAAGCCCTTGAACCGGAGCCCCATACGACTTGTTCACGGAAAGATTATGAGATGGAGCCAACCAGCGTGCGCTGGATCCGTCTGGTTTGGAATCTCACCAGCTGAAAGCACGAGAGAAACGCCCTATTGAACAAGTAACGCGTAAACGTACTTCTGTCTGGCAGCTGAGTGCAGCCGCGGGGAGATGACCTTTGATTGACTATAACGTGTTCACCGTATGAGCCCTAGTTTGCTCTCCCCTGGCCTTGGCTGCTCCAAGGGAGATTCATCCTGTGTTCTCCCTAATTGCACGCACCCTCCACCCTCCAACAGAACC
>NW_006361105.1:0-691 GCF_000327345.1 Myotis davidii
GTAGTTGAAGGACATTTTGCCTGAATGAAGAGCATATAAATTTTCAGAAAAATCAAGAGTTTGGCATATGTACATATGTATTTGAGCTAAAGATGTATATACTTATTTAACCTTTTTGGATATAAAATAAGACTCAAATGAGGAAGAAGCAACTAATTTGTTGAATCCAGTCATTTTCTTCCAATGATTAAATGTCTCACACAGCACACAGATTGCATACATATGAATGAATGCATATGATTCACTCCATGCTCCCTGGCAATTTGAATCTGTGTACTTTACTAATGGTTTTTTCTTCTTAAAGTATTTATTTTCTGATATTTTATGTAACGATAAACTTGACTTATTTTTTTAAGTCCTTTCAATAGATTCCATGGTAAGACATTACTACTCCCAAAAAAATTGCGGTTATATATGTTTAGTAGATGCTGTAGGTGGTACATTTCTGAGCTCTAAATTATCTCAACTTGCTTAAAGCAGGCTGTATTGAATAATGTTTGAAAATAGTGAAAATATTATGGTTATCAAAACCAATCAATGTGCTTTCATAGTAAGTCATTGTTAGACTTAATTTTCTTTAAAAGAGTTCTCATGACCTATTTTTGGTTCAGCCATCTTCAGTTGGTTAATGATTATGTGTAGAAAAACATTCTATGCTCAATGAATGTAAATCTTGTTAAGATAGTTGCTG
>NW_006361106.1:0-691 GCF_000327345.1 Myotis davidii
GTGTGTGTGTGTGTGTGTGTGTGTGCAGGGGCTGGAGGCAGGCAAGAGAATCTCAAGTTCAAGGTCTGAGCAATAAGGACAAGATTATTGCTATTGGACATGACTTGAAAGAGAGGATGTGGTGTAAGGTCCATCTCTTCTCTAGTAGTTTGACCTCCTGCCTTTTAGAGATGGAACTATTTCCCAGGACCCAGGAGATGGATAGGCACAGATGCGGTAGCCACTGGGCTGTTCATGACGTCATGTCAAATAGTTCAGACGTCACATAAACGGAAAGAACGGAAAGCCCGCTGTTTTGTCCTGATTGTTGGTAACAATGAGTGGTAAACACTGCTTTGAGACGGTGTCCTAGGGGCGTTTGTGGAGTGTAAGAGACAAAGGCTGGGAAGCATGAATCAAGTTCACAGTGTAATTGGAAAAAATTGAGAAAGAAATCCATAAAATCTCTACGTATTAATCTCATAAATCCTGGTATATTTAGACCTCATAGTTTCTAATATGGGGAATAGAGTTTAGGCAAAAAGAGGAACTATTTTAAAATTACAGATTTCTACATTGTACCCTGCTGAAAGTTACTACGGAGAAACATTTAATAGTTCTGTGACTTTCAGCCAGAGAATTAAAACTCCGAGCCTCATATTTGTCATTGAAAATGGATTCTGCCTGGCCAGTGTGGCTCAATGGTTGAGCA
>NW_006361107.1:0-691 GCF_000327345.1 Myotis davidii
CGCCATCACTGGTCTAGACTCTGGGGAGTTCTGACTGACATAAGACAGGGCCCAGGGGTGGCCTTAAATCTGGAGCAAGATTTGAGAGTCTCTGGGAGATGAGATAGTGAATTGTAGGTAAAACACAGTAATTCCAGGGAATTCACTCAAAAGCTTTATATTTTATGGGTCCTCATACCTTTACATATTTAATGTATGTGCCTTTAGCAGTCTTGTGAAGCTCTGAAATTTATTCCGAATAGGTGTAATGAGCAGAGGAGAAAATGGTGCCAAAACAACACAAGATTCCTGAGTGGACACTGGACTAGGTACCAACACCTCCCCAAAGAAATTGAGAATGCAGATGAAAGCCAAGCAACTGCTTTGATGAAGGAGCCAGCAGAGTGCTGCTCCACAACATCCGGAGTTGGGGGACAAGGTGTATATGATGGCTTAACATGGAGTATGTACATGTCCTGTGGGAGAGAGAGCCAGTGTGAAATTGCCTGGAGTCATTCTAATAGAGCTACCAGATGGCCAAAGACCTTGGCAGAAAGTAGTAGGATTTGAGGTTCCTGAACTAAAGGAATTGCTAGAAGAGTTCAATAGGGACCTATACAAAGGAGGATACATTTCCACAAGAATAAAGAAGGCTGCCCGGCTGGTGTGACTTCGTGGTCCAGCATTGACCTATGAACCAAGAGGTTACAGT
>NW_006361108.1:0-691 GCF_000327345.1 Myotis davidii
GTCAGAATATAAGAATTTCTTAGAATATTTTTGGTTGTATTATTTATTAGGATTAATAAAATGTAAAAAATGCAAATAATGTCCAAATTTTTCTACAGACCACCAAAATTTTCTTGACCACCGGTTGGTGACTGCTGGTATATACTGTATCAACAATCAATATGGTGCTATGTCCCAATAAGAAGAATGGGTAGGTCCAGGGACCAAGGGGTGGAACTAGGAGTGGCTCCTTTTGTCATTAATCCCAATGATCCCACTGCAGGTATTTCTGTCACCACAACTCTGAGCTTTGAGGGGGTTTGAAGCCCTGGTTCCCCAAAAGGAAATATTTCCATTAGAGGATAAGGGCAAAAGCCCTATTGAGCTTTAATTTACATTTGCCACCAGGCATTTTGAACTCCTCATGTCACAGGACTAGCAGGCAAGAAGGGTGAGGCACCGTCCTGGAAGGAACAATTGACCCTGCTCATCAGGAAGAGCTAGGGCTTTGGTTACACAATGGAGCAGAAAAGATGTTTGGCACCCAGATGATCCAGTTGAGTGTCTGTTACACCCTTGCTCAGTTTTAATGGTAAGTAGACAAGTACAGCAGCCCTGGCCTGAAAATGGCATGGTGACCAGAGGCTTAGCAAAGATCCTTCCTGAGGGTGAGAAGAATCTAAAATGGCCCTGGCCAGTTTGGCTCAGTGGA
>NW_006361109.1:0-691 GCF_000327345.1 Myotis davidii
TGACTTTCTTGAAAACATTCTCACTGAAGTTACATGGAAATATGTAAAATTAAAAATTTAATGTAAATCTCTACCTCCAAAGTATTACATGTTTCTTCGTTTGACTAATTTGCAAATTCATTTTATTTTAATAACACTTTGAATTTATTTTTACTCCTGAATTATGAAAATGTATTATTTTAGATGTACGTAATTTATGAGTTATGATTAAAGTAAATGTCTCAAAATCTAATGATATAGAGTCTGACAATTTTGAATTCTTAATAGCAGCTTAATGTTCAACACTTGTGGCTGACTCTTCCATTAAAGTGAGTTATCTAAAATGTTGTTCTGCTTATATTTACTCTAATTACTGTGAAAACTCATACACCCCTGCTCACTTCCCTTAAGGAAAGCTCATCAGGTCCTTGCCTTAGGCCTTTTTATAGTTCAACATTGCATATGAATGTACTCAATATTTCATATGAATGGTCTCATGAGAGATATTGAGATGTGAGTCATGAAAAAAGGGTTCCAAGGCCATTCAGTTTGAAAATTATGCTTCTCCATTAATTTCAACTTTAAAATGCACATAACAGTGTAAGTAATTACAGGTTTTAAGAAACTTGTATAGTAAAGAAAACTGTCCCCTCCCACCCCCCAACAATATTTGACCTCAGGAGGAGGTTTTGGGTTTGTTTGATTGATTGTG
>NW_006361110.1:0-691 GCF_000327345.1 Myotis davidii
GTGAGAGAGAAACATTAATTGATTGCCTCCTGAATGTGCCCCAATCAGGGAAGGAACCTGCAACCTAGGTATGTGTCCTAACTGGAAATTAAACCCATAACCTTTTTGATGTGAGGGATTATGCTCCAACCAACTAAGCCATCCGGCCAGGTGACAACTCCAAGTCCTTGAGTCTATCATCCAGGCAGGGTTCAAGCTCCACAATTCCAGTCATCTGGGAAATTCCAAGTCAGACTCCATTCTGGTGTTTGTCCACTGCAGACTCAAATACAATTTTATCTTAATGTCAGCTAACGGTTGGGCTATTTTTCTTTTCAGTTCCTAAACACTAGTATTCATTCTACTTTCTCCTGTCTTGGATCAGAGATCTTGTTGTCTCTAATTGAGTTTGGCTCATGATGGAGCTGAGTTTTTTTCCAAACTGTTGGGGGAAGGGGTGTTGGCTAAAACATCTATTTTATAGCTTTTCCTCCAGGACAGCTGATTGTACAATGTCAAGTTACCCTCTTAGACAATGGAACTTGAATGCCTCTAAAGAACTTCAAGACATAACAAGTTCATCTGCAGGAGCGAGGCGAATGTGTCTATAAATGACAAAAGCATGATCTGGAACTTCTGTTGCTAACATTTGTGAACGTAAAATCAAGTTAAAGCCACACAGATGAAGAAATTAAGGCTCAAATGTTGAAGG
>NW_006361111.1:0-691 GCF_000327345.1 Myotis davidii
ATGAATATAAGGAAGACCAGAAGAATAAAATGAAATGAATCAGAATCTTGGCAAGGAGGGCTTCTCATCTCAGAACTCATCTAACTGAAAAAAATAAAATGCTTGTTATAGTATATGTGTCCTGTACTCTAAAAATGAATATTCTTATATTGACTAAAGGGCAAATAAAACAAGAAATTCTCAAACAGTAAGTGACTAATGAAGATGAAAGGCCATGAAAATTATACGTAGGCATAAAAGCAAACTACACCAGAGACAGCTAAAGAAATCAATTTGCATACACTGGTGGTATTGTGAACAGAAGTTGGAAAGGCATTTGCCCAAAATAATTTCCCAAATATTGATTTGATTAGTCTACCTCATGACCTGAGACTCTTGTATATCAAAGACCAGAACAGTGGAAATACAAACAGAACTGAGTCATTTGCAAAATGTTATTTTAAAACAAAACATAATTGTGGAAAGTGCAGTATGAAGTTGTAGGTTGTTTTGTTGTTAGGCTATTTTGGTTGGTTACCTACCTGGGCATTATTTGCTGTATTTTAACTAAAAAAAGAAAATGTATATAGGGAGGAAGGGATAAGCCTACTGTATACATACATGCATACATGTATGTGTGTATAAAATTTGCCAAAAACATTAAAATGTTTACATTAAAATAAAATAAAATCCCAGTGTGATCATAAAAAAA
>NW_006361112.1:0-691 GCF_000327345.1 Myotis davidii
AAGGGTTGCAGGTTCAATTTCCAGTCAATTTTCAGTCAAAGGCACCTACCTGGATTGCAGGTTCGATTCCCGTCCTGATCGGAGCACATGCTGGAGGCAGCCAATCCTTGTGTCTCACATCGATGTTTCTTTCGCTTTCTCTCTTGAGTTAGTTGAAGGTGGTAAATGTTCCTTCCCACTAGTTCTGTAGAAGCCTTAAATGTGCAATCTAAGCAGCCCTTAAACTTGATTTAATTGTCGTCTATTTAAACTTAAGGCTACCACCCAGACCTGTAACCTACTTAGGATGGTATCTGGAAAACAAAAGTAAAAGAGGTGATAACATGGTTAAGGGGTTTGTCATCGTATATCTGATGACTTTAGTGAGTTTCTTGCTGGGAGTTGGCTTTCCCAAAGGTTGGATGGATTTATACAAATCCTTTTGGGCTTAGGCTCTGTGGTTGCATTCCGTAATCAATAGTTCTGAATTCTGCAGAACCCCATAACCTCCTTCTTGTTATAGTTTGCTGTTCTACTGTAATGAAATGAAAACACTCTTTACTGTGCTGAAATGAAATGAAACTTAAAAGGTAATATAACCTACCTACACAATTGCAAAGAAATATACATGCAGTGCTCTAATACCGTACAGCAAAATGCATTTCAGTGTGGAAATGCTTAAGCATGATTACTTGGAAGAATGAAGTAGTTA
>NW_006361113.1:0-691 GCF_000327345.1 Myotis davidii
GTCATCAGGGTGGCCCTCAGCCAATGTGACCTGTGTCTTAATGGAAAGGGGAGGTGGGTTCGGGTACAGAAACACGCACCAGGGAGCATGTGTGTGAAGATGAAGGCAGAGATGGGGCTGGTGTGTCTACCAGCCCAGGAGCCCCAGAGGTTGCCAGCAGACCACCGGTAGCCGGAGAGGGGCCTGAAGCAGACTCCCTCAGAGCCGCCAGAGGACCCAGCCGGCCCACACCTGATCTTGGATCCGGCCTCCAGAGCTGTGAGACAAAACACTTCCATTATTTAAGCCACCCTGCTTCAGGTATTTTGCCATGGCAACCCCGGAAGCTAATACAAGGGATACGAATGGGGGCCCTGCCGTCAGATGGACCCGAATTTGACTCCTGGTTCCACAGTTCATTAGCCACGTGACCTTGGACAAGTTGGTGTGACCTCTTCCAGAGTGCAGGAGGCACGATGAGCACTTTGAAGAACTGGCTCCTAAGCAGAGAACACAAGTTGAGACAGTTGGAAGGAGCCTCGGGTTGCATTTGAGCTGACCCACAATTGTACACACAAGAAAATGACTGTGCTGTTTGCTGTGGAGCAGCGCTGACATTTTGAGCTGCATAATGCTTTGTCGTGGGAGCTGCCCTGTGCATTGCAGGGTATGTAGCAGCAACCCTGCCCTCTACCCACTAGATCAGTGATGG
>NW_006361114.1:0-691 GCF_000327345.1 Myotis davidii
GGGAGGGAGGGAGGGGTTTAACCTTAGTCATATAAACACATTAGCACAGACCCGTGTCCAGAAGATAAGATCAGGACTGGAAGAGTCGACTCCCAGCACCATCCAAGGACTGAGGGACAGGCCACTTCAAATATCTTGCCACCCAAGAGCACTGTAGCAAAATACAAGCCTAACATTTTTGCTGTCAACTCTCTGGATGACTTCACTGTGCAGATTTCGCTGGAAGGACCAACATGTGTCCAATGCCTTGAATAGCATCTGACACCAAGCAGGTACCTCAGAACCATTTGCAGGGATGATGGACAACTCAGAGAGGCCTCACTCGGGCAGTAGGATCTGTGTCCTTATCTTGTGGGGACGTAACACACTTCCCGGCATCCATCAGCGGGGTCTGAGGTTGCTGCCCGCCAAAACAAATGCTAAAGACACCTCCCCACATAGTCTTATGACAAGCCTTCTGACACCAGCCCTGTGTTTGTCCGCCTCGCCCCACACCCAGGGCGGACAGGACACGGGGACCACAGTGAGCGCACTTGACCCTCTTTCCGCAGACTCATCTGTCATCCTGCCAAGGCGTTTCCTGTGACACACCGCCTACCATGCACAGCTCCCGGGGAGACTCCAGCCCTCCCGCTGGCCCCCTGCCAGCTGGGGAAGGCTATACCAAGTGAGAATTTCCTGGCCAACTTGA
>NW_006361115.1:0-691 GCF_000327345.1 Myotis davidii
CTTTTAAAGAGCATATTGGTATCCTTAGAAGCTAAAAGTAAAAGAAATGGTAAAAGTGGTCCATCTGCATGATATATTATTAAATCCCTAGGAATAATTAATTCTTATGTATTGGTTAAAATCCCTTTCACATAGAAATTGGGATAGTAGAGTGGCTAAGAGAGAAACTCGGGGCCAGACCATCTGGTCTCATAGGTAAATTAGGTAAGTTCTGTGGGCCTCAGCTTCCCTATCTGTAAAATGGAGCTCATCTCAGAACCAGTCACATAGGGTTGTGGTGGGAATTATGTGAGAGCATCCTGATTCTCCACGTGTCGGTAAAAGATGTTTTAATAACTATTAGTATGTATTAAACATCTCTGATGGGAGTAACTTTGATCGAATGATAATTATTTTTTACAAGACCTTTCTGGAAAATAACCAATTCACATTTGACCTTGTTGATGAAATAAATGAGTTCGAGGAATTAACGGATTACCTGTAAGAGTCTCTGTTGCTGATAGTGTCATGACCTGAATCTTCCTGCTCATCTCCGGCCACATTAAAACAGACTCGTTTGCTATTTCTTTCCCCCTTCTCATTGTCGCTGTCTGTTGGCACTAGGCATTCGGATGTCTTCCGTTCTAACTTAGGAGAAGATGTTATCGAAGACAGGAGGCTGTATTGTGATATAAAAAAAGAATAAGTGCAC
>NW_006361116.1:0-691 GCF_000327345.1 Myotis davidii
ACTTGTAAGTCAAGGCCCCACTGTATTGCTATTGACCTATGGTTACTTAGAATCCTTCTGCCAATAGAACTTAATACTCATTCAGACTTGTATAGATTGCTTAGGATTTTAATACCTATAATGGTATTAATTCCTTGAAAAAACATGTTCTCAATACAACTGTGGACACTAGGTGGTCCATACATCATTCTCTTACTCCCTAGGTGTATATGGTGGATGCCATGGAAGTAATGCCAGCAGGAGGCATGGGATAATGTTTAGTTTGGGCTCTAGAGGAAGGCTCCATAGACACCAATAATGACTAGTTATAAGTCACTGGTGAGTCATTTGACTTGTCCCAGCTTTATTTTCCATACCTATAAAGTGATAATTATAAGAACATCTGTATCATAGGCATTTAAGAGTTAAATAATAATGTATTGCTTATTGTGTTTTTTGGCACATGGTTAATGTCTAATAAATGTTGAGAGAACAAATATAAAAATAATATGGTTATCCGGGACCATGTTACCTTGCTCTAAACATGTCTGAATGACCAAAAATTATTAGGTTATGATTTAAGTATGTGTTAAATATACATGTAAATAGAGTATGTTTTTTAATATTAATATTTCTGAAGAAGATTAAGAATTCCATTGTAACTATGTACACATAACCATGATATATCTAAAAATTATCTCTAAATTGGCTT
>NW_006361117.1:0-691 GCF_000327345.1 Myotis davidii
AAAAAAAATTTCCTTTAAATAAAGAAATTGCATTCAGTTTCATAAATACGGTGATTTGTGGGCTACACTTGCAAATGAGTTAATGTTTTAATTTTTCTAGAATAATATGAAACTGAATAATATTTGCACATGATTAAAATGTGCTAAAGCTTTGGTTTTCAATTGAGTTTGAATGATATGATTCTGTTAAAACTAGAATTGAGGTTACTAAAACATAAACATTTCACCTGCATACTATGAAATACCCCAAAAAGCATGCTGAAAAATATTTTTTTATTTCTTGAGTAACCAATGGTTAATAAAATGCAAACGAGTTCCAAGAACAATGGCAAGTTTGTACTATCTATTTTTCTAAAATAAAGGCAACTTAAATCTAGTTTTATGTCTATCAACATTATATTTAAAGTCAAATAATAGTTGTATTAATCATAAATATCTATATTCTGTGGTAGCTTGTGATGGCCAAACACATAGGTGAAAATTGCAAAGCTCAGTCAACTATCACTTGGACAGATGCTTATTTCTGATAGTGCCCACAATTGAGATGTTTCAACACAGCCTAATACTTGACAGTCAAAGGAAAACCAGGCCAAGCTTTTGCTCAGCCCCAAGGCCCACACACAGTCACAGCTTCTTAAGTGTAACATATTCATTCAGCTGCTTTGTTGTCACCAAAGACACAGATTTTTTT
>NW_006361118.1:0-691 GCF_000327345.1 Myotis davidii
TTTTTTTTAAACTGAAGATCTGCATACCGTATGGCCTAGCAATTACACGTTTTTATATACACAACAGAAGTGTATGAATGCAGGCACACCAAGAGACAGATGAGAATAGTCACAGCAGCATTGTTGGTCATGTCTAAGCACTGGAAGAGATCCAAGAGTTCACCTAGGAGAACCCACATATAAACTGTGGTAAATTCATACAACGAAGTCCCACACAGCAATGTAAATAATGATCTGCCGCTGCATGCCACTAGAAAGTATCTCAAAAACACCAGTGAAAGATGTCAATCCCAAAAGGAAGATATACCATTTATAAAAAGACCAAAACTGAAAATCAGAAAACTAAACTGTTCTGTTTATAGATGCATGTACAGTTGTCAAAGCCATTATTTTTTTAACTGGGCTAAGGGTAAGGCAGTAACTACTGTGAACGATGGTTTAATGTTACCTCTGCAGGGACGGAGGCATTGGACGCTGGCAATGTTCTGTTCCTTGGCCTGGTGATGGTTTACATGGATGATCAGTTGGTAATAGCCCCTAAGCTGCACATTGGTGTTCAATGCACTCTTCTATGTGAATCATAATCACACTAAAATATGGTTTTAAAGTTTAAATCTCCAAAAAGACATAACCCACTGATAAGGAAAGCACTAAAAGCAAATCCTTGCAAATAACCTATTCTAGAAAAAAA
>NW_006361119.1:0-691 GCF_000327345.1 Myotis davidii
CCAAGTGAGAGAAGTGAGATGTATACCTCGAACAACGTCCAGCCCCTCTGGCTATCTTTTACCACCTGTATGGGTGAAAAAAACAAAACTGAGAAGCCTGTGTGAAGTTCAGAGTTCAGGGGCACAGACTCACTAAAACACACCTAATCATAGGGCTAAAGGACATTTTCCCTCCTGCCCCCCTTCCAGAACATTACTAAAGACTGAGTTGTCACAGTTCCCTTTGCCCAGTTTATGATGTCTGTCCTCACACAAAAAAATTAACTAGGCATGCTAAAAGCATAAAACAGAGTTTCATGAGACAGAGCAGGCATCCGAACCAGACTAGGATATGACAAGGACGTTAGAATCATCAACCATGAATTTAAAACAACTATAATGAAAATGCTGACGGTGTTTTTATTGTATTTCTATATGCAAGCACCTGACAAGTGGAGGAGGAAATTAAAACAATACCATTTACCATGGCAAAATTTTTTTTGAAAGACTTAAGAATGGAATTAACAAAAATAGTCAAGAACTGTACATTTAAAAGCTGAAAAATACAGAGAGAGGTTAAAGAAGGCCTATGAAAATAAATAGGCATATTATGTTAATGGGCTAGAAGATGGCATATTGTAAGAATGTCAATTCTCCTCAAATTGATCTATATACATTCAATGCCATTTGAATCAACGTCCTAGCAGGTTGT
>NW_006361120.1:0-691 GCF_000327345.1 Myotis davidii
GCTGACACACCGAGCTCAAAAGGTTCCCCATCATTGCTCTAGAGTATGGAGTGTTGTACTAGGTCTTTATATTAACAATGTCTGCCTCCATTTTCATTTTCATCCTACCCCCTAGTGGTCCTGAAAATTATTTTTATTCTTTTTTACAAATAGCTTTGTTGAGACATTTTTTACATATTGTAAAATATACCTCCCTTTATATAATTGTATAATTCAATGATTTCTAGTTAATTTACCAAGTGATTCGGCCATTACTGTAAATCCATTTTATAACATTTCATTTTCTCCCCCAGTAAGATCCCCTGTGCTCAATTATAGTAAGCCCATTCCTGTCCCTAACCTCAGATAATCATTCATCTACTTCATGTCCTATAAATTTTCCTTTTCTGAACATCTCATATGAATAAGATCATATAATGCATGGGCTCTTATGTCTGGTTTCTTTCACTTAGCACAGAAATTTTGAGGTCTATCCACAATGTAGCATGTATTAGTAGTTTGTTCTTTTTTAGTTCATTGCATGGATATATCAAAATTATCTATCTATTCCCCAGCTGCTGGGCATTAAGTTGTTTCTAGTTTGCAGGCTGTTATGAATAAAGTTGCTATGAACATTTGCACGCAGATCTGTATGTAGACATTTTTTGAGACGGATACCTAGGAGTGGAATTTTGGGTCTATTCAATATTTT
>NW_006361121.1:0-691 GCF_000327345.1 Myotis davidii
CATTGACTTGATTATGAACTGCAAATGAGTTGTTAAAAGCTTTACTGAAAATGTTCTAACACTAGTTGTTCTTTCTACTTTATCATCAGAGACACTGTTTACTACGCACAGAAAATATCTGAAATATACCAATATCTTTTAGTCACAGAGAGGCTTTCCAGTTATGGAAACTTATTCAGAACAGGTGGATATAAGTGGATGCTGCTAAAAATGAAGGCATGGAAAGAAAAGCTGTTGCTTCTGAGTTTAGGGAGTGGTAGTTGCGAAACAATGAGGAAAGAATTAAACTGAAGTATTTCCTTTTGAGTAAAGTATGTATGTGCGTTTTGTATTATTTTGTAGAAGTGTGCAAATAAAGATATCACCAAAGATTAGAGACACGGTCATCTAGAAGAAATGCTGTTAATATGGCTCCATGTGCATGTTCAAAAATCTCTACAGCAGATACACTTGTGTTAGGGGTAAGTACAACTTCACTTTGACTAACTTTGAGATCAGGTACTATCTCAATTTAATAAGGAATACTTTTGGACCTGGAAAGGGTCAGATTTGATTAAGTCAAAAGGGTGAAAATTGTTTGTTTGATGCTGTGTTCTACAAATTTTAAATGATCCCATGCCCCTTCATAAACAAGTATTTGTTAATTTTAAATATACCAATTAAATGAACACACACAGAGTAATAGATACAA
>NW_006361122.1:0-691 GCF_000327345.1 Myotis davidii
ATGCTCTACCCATTGAGCCAAACTGGCTAGGGCTCACATGTCTTTCTTATAAGGCAAATTCACTGAAGAGATGTCTAATCACCTTGAAGATGAGCCATTCCAGGATGAGTTATTCATAGCATCTGATAGCCCCAAATGAACTTTTCAAATAACCTTTCAAACTTACTGTCAAAACATATCTTTTGTTTGAGAACTTATATGTGAAAGTCAATTTCAGGTAAGTCTGAAATTTAATAACTTTTCTTCTGATAAGATCCTGGAAGATCCCAGGGAAACTGGCAGATGGCCCAAGGACAGTGCCAGCGAAACAGATTTGTAAGCAAAGAAGAAATCCAAGGTGGAAGGGTGAGGAACTAGACCCGCCCCTTTGTGTGAGCACACGCACGTGTAGACAGGGAAGGACTGTGGTGGCCATCCTTGGAGATGACCAGCTTCGGAGAAACTGGATGAAGTCACCAAGGGACAGTGTGGAGAGAACAGAGGGCCCAGGATGTCTTGGAGTTGGGGGTCAAGAGACAAAGAGGAGCCGAGAGCAAGTCCTAGGGTTGGAGTAGAATTGAAATAAGATGGTGCTGTAGAAACCAGGGGAAGAGTGAATTTCCACAAAGAGGGACAAACAATAGCCACTGGAAAAAGGAAAAAAGGGGCTCAAAAAATCCACTGATGATCAAGTTGATCATAAAAACCAGCT
>NW_006361123.1:0-691 GCF_000327345.1 Myotis davidii
GTGTATTGTACAAGGGTGGTGACGGCAAATGCTTGGCAATGTCTTTGAAGGATTTTTTTAAAAATCTCTAAAGTGGCTACTAAGTATGACCAAGGACATCTTCAAGGATCTTGTAAGTACCGCCCTTCCAGAGGCAGCAAGTATTACACGATAAGCCTTCTGCATCACTGATAGCCTCCTGACTTTGGATTCCTTAGCTGGGACCCCCTCTCCTCCCCACTCCTTAGAAACATAAGTACTTTTTAGAACAGTTTAGAACCGATACTTGAATCGAGTAGCTCTGCTCTGACACATTGTCATTGTTAAAATGCTATTTAATGGGAAATTTCATTTATTATTGTGGCTACTTAAAAAAAATGCAAGTCGTTGAGGGAAAAATAAAATACTAAGCATCTGCTGTTTACAATCCTCACAGGGCTCAGAAGCAGCCAGCAGAGGGCAGCACTGAAGTGCTCCTTCTTGCAGGAACAACAAAGCAGATGACTGAGTACTACTAATATGAGGCCGGTCCTGGAGACACCTTGTGGTGGAAATCCTGAGTATAGCTTTGCAGGCAATAGAAAACTTGGTGTTCCTACTCTGAGAATCTTTTTTTATGAATCAAATAAACTTGTAATGCTAAACTGATTAATATTTGTCTTGAAGTGAACATTTCTGCCATCTTCTTACATAGAGAACATTCTTAATTGCT
>NW_006361124.1:0-691 GCF_000327345.1 Myotis davidii
CATTGTGGTTTTAATCTGCATTTCTCTGATAATGACGTTGCCCATCTTTTCATGTGCTTTTTGGCCACTTGTATATCTTTTTTACAGAAGCATCTTTAAAATTCTTTGCCCATTTTCAATTGGATTATCTTTTTCCATTGTTGAGTTGTAAGAATCCTTTATATATTCTGGATACCCAACGCTTAACAAATAAATGATTTGCAAATACGTTCTCCAGTTCTGCAGGTTGTCTTTTTACTTTTTTGATGGTGGTCTTTGGCATACAAAGGTTTTTAATTTTGACAATATCCAATTTCTGTTTTTTCTCTTTGCTCATATTTTAGATGTGATATCTAGAAAACTCTTATCTAATTCATTGTCTTAAAAAGCTATGTTTTATGTTTCCTCCTAAGAGTTTTATATGTTTAGCTCTTAAATGTAGGTCTTTAAACCATTCTGAGTTATTTTTGTATGTGGTGTGAGGTAGAGACCCAAATTCATTCTTTTTGCATGTGGCTATCCAGTGATACCAGCACCATTTATTGAAAAGACTATTCTTTCCCCCATTGAATTATCTTGGCATCCTTGTCAAAACTCAATTGACCAGGAATGTACTGGTTTACTTCTAGACTCTCATTTGATTCCATTACTCTATATATCTATTTATGCCAGTAATATACTTGATTACTGTAGCTTTGTAGTAAGTTTTGAA
>NW_006361125.1:0-691 GCF_000327345.1 Myotis davidii
TTTGTGTAAGTGCACTCTATGATGTTCACACAACAATGAAATGGCTCAGAATGTATCCCTGTTGTTAAGTGGCTTGTGACTGTATTCAAATCTGGGAATCTGAGTGACTGCTGGGTCATTAGGCTTTGTGGCCTTGGACAAGTCCCTTCTCCTGTGATAGTGTGCTTTGTTTTCTGTAAAATGCCAGCTTCTTTCTCCAGGGCTACTGTGAGGATTATAGGAAATCATCGGTGTCAATTTTGTAAACACTGACAAAATGGAATAACGGTTCCTGCCCTAACAGAGTCTGATTTTCCTTCTGTCTCCCTCATCCCCATGGAACTCGAGGAGCAGCCTGGCCCACCTTTAGGAAGCTTTCTCTAAAGGCCCTTGGCCTCTCTCCTGGCCTCTGAGGCTCTCATCATCATCCTCTTGCCCCCATTTCAGCAGGTAATTTGACATCATTTTATCTGTTTAAGTCGATTTAATAGCTACTATTTGTTCAAGGCCAGGGCCTGTGCTAGGTGTATTAGATATTATTATTACTAATTCTCATGACAACCTGAGAAGTAATAGTGTTTCTAATTTGCTGATAAAAAATAGGCTCAAAATAGGTAAAAACACTTGTACCAAGGTTCACAGGCACACAATAAACACATCATCTTTTCTCCCTACTCACGTGTGGGGCAGGGCAGAGGGCCCTTGGGGTTCT
>NW_006361126.1:0-691 GCF_000327345.1 Myotis davidii
ATGTGCCTTGGAACTGTGTCCTCCCATGGCAGAAGGGGGTGAGGGAGCTTTCTCCTGCCTCTTATAAAAGCACAAATCCCATTCATAAGGGCTCCACCTTATGACCTAATCACCTCCTCAAAGCCCCGCTTCCTAATACCATCACCTTGAAAACTAGAAATTCAACTTATGAATTATGGGAGAACACAAATATTCAGACCATAGCAATATTTATAACCATCCTCCCCAGCCCATCTTCACTGTCTCCAATTACACAAAAATTATTTCTATTCCTCAAAGTGCCAAATCCTCTTCTTTTCTGTCAGTCCTCTAGCCCCACTCCTCATCCAATTCTTTCTCATTCTTCAGGTCTCAAATGTCACTTTCTTAGAGAGCTCAACTCACCTTCAGTCTGAGTGAGCAGCCCCTCCTCATTGTTTTCTTCCTTAGCACCTCCTCTACTGCACATGTCTGCTTTTGTAATTTGTATTTAATGGTTGATTATTTGTTTATTGACAGCCTTATTTACTGGACTCAGAGTCCATGAGAGCAGGAGTTATTTATGTCATGTTCACCATTAAACCCTATTACAAAAAGCCTCGTACAGTGCCTGACAGAGTAGGGAGTTTTCTCAATGAGCCTTGTGGGTCATGATAAGGAAATTGAATGTCATGCTAAGAACATTGGGACGATACTAAAACATTTTAAACAG
>NW_006361127.1:0-691 GCF_000327345.1 Myotis davidii
TAAATGTTACAGTAATAATCAGGCCTTTCTTTTGGTTAGGTTAGCTAAGTGTCTGCTGTGGACTGTGCATGGAGGGAGGGGGCGATTCAGGAGCACTGTTCTTTTCTTTTCTGAAATAATTAAAATTCAATTTCAAAAACAATTTTTTAACATTCTCAAGGGCACTATGAAAATTTTTATAGTGAGGGCTCCTTTAAAATGTTATTTGTCTTGGGCCAGGCCTTTGACCCTTTTAGAATGTCCTTGATAATGATGAAAGCAATGATAACATGTAAAGACCTGAGTGTAGGGCTTGGCATTTGGTAAGTATTCAGTGATTGTTGGCTGCTGTTATTATTTTCATAATGATAAGTACATATTTGCATTATATCATACATTTTAAATTATAAAAAAATTTAACCAGTTTCCATGTTATTACATGGTTTAGCTGAACTTGTTTTTTTAAAAAATAGGTTTACTGAAATATATTCACATAACATTAATATGATTTAAGTGGCAGCATAATAATTTGGCCTAGTTCATTCCCCCATTGTTGGACTCTCATTTTCAATTTTTTGTATAATAACAGTAACCATAGTGAATATCTTTATAAATAAGGCATTCCCCATATTTATTATTATTTCCCTATGATAGATTCCCAGAAGTGAAATTATTGGCTTATTAGAGGCCCGGTGCACGAAATTCATGCATG
>NW_006361128.1:0-691 GCF_000327345.1 Myotis davidii
TTCTTTTTCTGTCTTCCCTCTATCTTGCTATATCCATCATCTTATTGACCAGTTTCTCCTTCCCCCTTTTAAACAACTTAGGACAGTTATCTTCATAAAATAAGACCAGTGAGTAATGAGGCTCAACATCCAGTCAAGGGCACTGTGTTGACTTCTGAGACTTAAATGTAATGAAAACCTTTTAAGGGTGACAGGGTGTCAGGGTGAGTATCAAATTGTCCTGCCTATAATCTCCTGACTTTGACATTGCCTTGTTTTATAGTCATCCATGACTCATCATTCTCTGATCAGGGCTTCACGTCTCAGCTCTGTTATGGGAGCTGTGAGTACCTGAAAGAGGAAAGAAAGGATGGCATGGCAGCTGGTCGCTGAAATGGAGATGCCATCCTGAGAAGAGACGGAGAAGGAATATTCTTTTAGCCAAGACTGTAATCCCTTCAGGACAGGGGCGGAGGCCTTTGCCAGGCTGTGTGGGAGATGTTGGCTGTGCTGTGGTTTGGTTCTCAGTGCTAGTCATCCATCCTGGTTTCTCAAGTTCTTTATCTAAATCTTATTGAATGGAGGAGCACATCTATCTTGAGTGGACATTTTCCTCAGCCTTTCCCAGGTGGCTTCACTTCTAGGTGACAGAATGATAAGGAAATATTTGTATTTCTTCCATATTTGCTGCTAAAAGATAAACAAAAATACA
>NW_006361129.1:0-691 GCF_000327345.1 Myotis davidii
TTTTATACAGAACTGTAACCATTTATTATACACACAAGTATATCAGTTCCTTTTGTTTACAAAGGCTGGTTATAGATAATATGGAATGTTACAGTACCATCTTGCATAAAATTTTAGTACACTTTTGTACTTGAAAAAGGGCGCAAAAACACCAGCCTAATAAATCTGACTGAATGAAATATCTTTTCTTTCTTTTTAAAAAGTACATCATTAACACATACATCACAAACTGTACATAAGCTCACTTTTAAATCACCAGTTGAAGATATGGTAGCAGGTATGCTATAGTATTAACCATCTCCCTAATCAGTTTAATTATTAAAGGCTTGCACTGATACTCATTCAGGAGCCTTTGCTGGCGTGTAAGCTTGTAATAAGAACTACTGAACTCAGGTAAGTACAATTTAAAGAAGGCCAACAACAGCTGCCAAGAATTATTTGTAGTAAGAAATGTCTTCCAATAGAAGACTCACTGAGGAGCAGATATTCTTTAGATATCTTTCTTCTTTAAATTTATTGTAGCTGGTCAAGATTCTCCATTTTGAACTTTGGATGCTGGTGGCTGCATGAAATCCTTAAAGGGAACTAGTGCCTCTTTAAGTGCAGAGCAGACTTCTGAAGATGAGCAGGTGATGCATTCTACTAAAGTTGGGTATAAGGCAATTACTTGTGCCCAGGTATTTCCATCAAC
>NW_006361130.1:0-691 GCF_000327345.1 Myotis davidii
CTGACTAAATAGACAGGTATTGCATGTTTTAAATTTTTTTTATATCACGCGGGTTGAAAATCACTGCTATAGAACCTCAAAGAGCAATTTGTTATTAATCAAATGTAGAGTCTATCTTGGAATTCCACCAAAGCAGAAGAGGCTGACAAATTCACTCCTCCTTTTTTTCTCCTCCAACTAAACTGGTGATTACTGGCCAGATACACATTTCCAGAGCAAATTTCCCATTACTTACAAGAAGTAAGCATGAGAATGTCTAACCTGAAATGCAAGCAGGGATAATTAAAAAACAAAATTTAAAAAAAATAGGCAAAATTCGCTTCCTTTTACATGACTTGTAGTTTAATTCTCATAAGGAGAATAGGGAGAAGAGGATAATAGTGCAAATATCAAAATCACCCTCCATCAAGAAGAATGGTCAAATATATACTAAATGCATCCCTTTATGTAAGTTTAACATAAAAAAGCAACTGCTTCTTAAAATGAAAATAAATTAGGATTCTTTCTCTGTATGTTCTTTAGTCTCAGAATCTACTCTCTTTAAAGAGGCAAGAAACTTTCTTCAGGATCCTATTGCTTTAGAATAATGCTCTTGACAAAATAATGAAACTAATACATGAAACATGCCAAAAAATTCATTACTGACTGTGCCTCCAGGGAGTCTCTCTGTTTCTTAAACACACAAGTCATA
>NW_006361131.1:0-691 GCF_000327345.1 Myotis davidii
AGAGAGAGAGAGAGAGAGAGAGCGAGCGCATAAGTCTAGAAAGAGTATTTTCTTCAATCAAGACACTGCAATTTTGAGGCATCCATCCCTGAAATCAAACAGCAGATGAAGCTAACTATTAGAAACAACTACAGTCCAAAAATGTGCCCTTGAGGGAACTCTATACAACACTACCAGGATTGAGAACCTATTTACCCAGAAAACAAGCCATTTGCAAACCCTAAGGAAAATCTACTAAGACTTTCTAGTATTCTGGAAGAACACCAAAGCCAGTCACTATTAAACGCAGTACTGTCAGCGCACAGGAATTATAATTCAGGTTAAGAAACTCTATCCTAACTAGCTAGACTGATGAAGCTATATTTTCATCTATAAACATGAACAGTTGATCAGGAGTCATGAAATATTTGAGGCAAACAAAAACAATAAACAGAGCTAACCCCAAGGGTAAACAGAAGGAAACTTTAAAATATCATAAGGGAAGAAATTAATGGATATGAAATGAACAGATTGTTGAGGAAAATATAAGCAACAAGCACTTTTCCTTTTTACATTACTACCAAATTTACTGAAAGAAATTTCGCCTTAAAGTATGTTTAAAGGGATGGATAAAATGGGACTAGGTATCTATTTGGGCCACAATGTAATGTAATGATACTGATACGGGATTTTTGGACTGGAACATGTGGTG
>NW_006361132.1:0-691 GCF_000327345.1 Myotis davidii
GGCTCTGCTGGGCTCCCACAGCCCCCAACTTCCTTTGACCTGGGGGTGGCTCCTTGGGTCAGACTCTCCTTTTGAGTACTTGCCTGCCTAGCTAGATTGCAAACTCTGCGAGGCAGAGACCACATCCCACTTGTTCACTGTTTGGTTCCCAAGAACTCCGTCATTATTTGTTGAATAAATGAAGTAGCCAGAAGACTCAGTGACTACTGGTCACATGGTCAAGTTAATGTCCCAGCTCAGGCACTTGGTAGTCGGGTATGGTGTGGCCTCCTCTCCTGTGGCATGCATACATGTGTGCATGTCTGTGTGTGCCTGTGTGTCCTGTGTTCCCCCCAGGAGCTCCCTGAGGGTGGGCTTTACAACCCGGTTTCAGTGTGTGCCATAACTTTGCTCCTTAGGAGACTGGCTCTCATCTTTGCCATACCCACTCCTGCCCAGGAAAGTTACCTCCTGAGGAGGACCCTAGCTCTTCCTCACCCCAAGCTCCTCCTTGTCCCAACTCTGTATGATCTTGGACACGTCCTTGTTTCCTTGTCTGGGAAATGGGGAGGCTGAGGTACATGGAAAGCAAGGAGCCCATCAGTGCCACGATTGCTCATCTCAATGGTGTCTGAACACTGCTGCCTCCTGAACACTTCTGGGATTGGGAGCAGAGACTTGAGGACTCCAGACCCCGCTCTCCCACCATTGT
>NW_006361133.1:0-691 GCF_000327345.1 Myotis davidii
GAGAAAGACAAATATCATATGATTTCACTCATACATGGAATCTATTGAACAGAATGAGCTAACAGGCAAAGCAGAAATAATATCTTTAAGAGATTTCTGTAAGAAACATGTGAATGAGCCTTTCACTGGCAAGAGACTGGTCAGAGGGAGGGGCAACTCAGGTGTGACAGGGCAAAGTGCTCACTCTTTATGGGAGCTGAGTCATATCCAAAGAATGTGCATAGAGAAAACTTACGCTCTTTCAAATAAAAAGTACAATTCAACTATACATTTTGAGATTTTTAAAACATCTCACCTTGATTAGGCTTTTTGATTTTCTTTTAAGCACAAATACATAATTTGCTTCTCAAAAAGAACTCATGAGCTGAATCAAATACAATTACTCTCTTACAAGTAAGCCAGTTGAGTAAAGACAAATTCCCAAGTAGTATCTTGTTACTCTTTCCATCAGAGTCTAGGGCCTAAGTTTTTTTTGTTTGTAAAAGTAGTTGATTCTCAAAATAGATGAGTACTGAAGCTCCTATGGAATGCTTGGGATTAATAACAATTTCTATGGTCCAAATACTTGCTTGCAATGTCTTCTGCCACTTTTTGAACACAGGGAAACCTTGAAAAGATGTGCCGCACTCTAGAGGATCAACTGAGTGAACTTAAGACAAAGGAAGAAGAGCAGCAGCGGCTGATCAACGAC
>NW_006361134.1:0-691 GCF_000327345.1 Myotis davidii
CATATTTGGCTTTTATTATTATAGATCAGTAAACCTGATTTGATAATACTATTGATGTCAATAAAGTTTAAATTTTTACCACTGTCATTATGTCACTGGTATAATAATTGACATTAATACTAAACCCAATTTATGACTGATTTTTAGTTCTGTTTCATGAATTCATTCTTCATGAAGGCAAGGAAAACACATAACTTCCCTCTTCCCTCTAACTATGAAGAAAATAGTTGAATACATATATTCAGTTTCAGACTTGGCATTTCACTGTAAATGTCTGAAACTTTGCCATAAATCTATCTTCTTCTTATCTATATGTATCTTCATATTTATAATGGCTCTGCCCCATTGATATAGGTCAGTGATTCCAAAATTCACAGAGACATTCAAGTAGCAAAGTCCATGAAGTAGTATCATTAGTTCAAAAAGCCTAATTAATAGGAATCATATATTTACTCATGACAAGGCAGCAGGGAGCCATTGAACCACATTTCTTGTTTTTTACTATAATTATGTGTCCATTCAATGTGTTAGCATTCTTTGATCTCATGTTCATTTTTTATTAATAGTTTTAAACACACACAAATACGGAAAGCTGTTAGTTCATATAGGCCAATTGGTAGAACAAACCTTTCAAAAAATGAAATCCAAGGTGAATAAATAGTAAATGGGAACCCTAGAAATTAAAAAAAAA
>NW_006361135.1:0-691 GCF_000327345.1 Myotis davidii
CAACAATAAAGATAAATTTTAAAAAAAGATTTATCCACATGCTCATATTTCCTTCCATTATCATCATAACAAAACCATAGAGTTTTAAGCCTTTGGATGAAGTAGGATTGGAGCAGAGGTACTTGAAAGGGCAGAAGTTTCAGAGGAGGAAGCTGAGACTGCCTTGGTGAAGAGCACTATGACAGAGCCATTCTAGGAGGTGATTCCAACTATAGACCAATCTTCGATATTCTAGGGTCAAATAGGCAAGGTAAACAGGAGGGACAATCTCTCTCTTATCTCCTGCCCTACAATGTCAACTTCTTCAGTTATTGATTACATCTTGGCTTTAGCCAGTTGGTAGAGAGGAACTCTGCCCAGTTCTGCATCCACTTCTCCCTTTATAATCTTTACATGTGGTGCTTTTAGGATTTCCTCTCCTATCACTGATTTTCTAAATACAGAAAGTTATTTTGATTGAATTGCTTAATTACTAAATGATCTACTTGTGCTTGTGGTCAAATGATCTATGTAGATAAACAACTGATAAAATGATGTGTATAAATAATTGATACAATCCCCAAGTGTGTGCCAATAGAAATAAACATCCTGGTTAAGGCAATTCTGCCATATTTTAATATGTATCAGAAAGATCTAGAATTGGAACTCACAGTTATAACAGTAATCTATATATATAAAACCCTAATATGCA
>NW_006361136.1:0-691 GCF_000327345.1 Myotis davidii
CACTCTCTCTAAAAATCAATGGAAAATATCCTTTGGGTGAGGATTAACCAAAATAAAAAATAAACAAAATAATTAAAAAACCCAAACACACAAACAAGCAAATCTCAGTAACAACATAAAAGAATGTATAAGGTTGCCCTCAGCAAGTCCTTTCAGATTTAGAGCAGATTCAAACATGCATCCTTGATGTTTTTATCTTAAGTTGCACTTGAAAATTCCTGAAATTGAGCTGGCATATCTCAAGGAGGGTCTTGGAATATTTGGAAGATATAGTCTGAATGTGTATGCTTATCAGTTGAGTATGAGATTTGGGGTGTGGGAAGAGTTATGGTGAAAGAAGAGTTTTTAAAGGTTTAAAAATAAGTAATTGAAAATAATACAGCTGATTAATAAAAGGCAGGAAAGGTCCAACAGCCACACCATTGTTGAGCACTGGGAGTGGGCATCCTAGCAATCATCAAGAGTCACTGGTTCTTCCAAGATGCAGGAGGGCATGCTTCCCAGTGAGCCTTGTGGGGAAGGAACCAGAGCCAGGAGGATGGGCAAGGACCAAATCTGCCACTTCGTAGTTGGAAAATGGAAATGCTTAATGAACAACAGCTTTCTCTCTTTCCCCCTTTGTCTCTTCTCTTGCTTTCCTCCTCCTGCTGCTCCTTCCTTTCTTTCCCATATTCTCATGAAAACATATCCC
>NW_006361137.1:0-691 GCF_000327345.1 Myotis davidii
ATATATATATATGGTAAAAGATGTAATATTTTTGTATCTGTCTTCTTCCCTACTTTCTAGCCTCCATCTCAAGAATCTGCAAGAAAATCACATGTTTCAATAGTAGATAGCATTCCGTAAATCTCCTTATAATATAATAGTTTATCATAGTAGTAATTAAAGAAAGAAAATCAAGACTAACTTCAAATTGCTAATACTGTGTGTCTTTGAATCTAAATATGTGTTAGTTCTGCAATAGTGTTAAGGACTTTCATAATTTGAAAATTTGACATACAAACACTGCACATAGAGAAGAATGACATGGGATGAAATTTATATAGAGGCTGAGAATCAGGAAATATCAAAACATCTGGAAATAGAATCAATATTGCAGTTGTTGGGTACCTGAGTACCATCTGCATTGCCCACCAAGAATGGGTGTTTCTTAAACTCAACTAAACATTCAGACTCACAAGACCCCAAACGGTGATAATTGGCACCAGTCAAATCAAAGGATCTAGGATGGGAACCTCGGCATGGCAGGAGGGTCATGTCAGGTGTTCTTCTTAGTGGGAGGGTTGCGGCATGTCTCATAGTTATCCATGGGGAGCTCTTTTCTTCCCAGGAAATGGCTCAGGTGTAAGGAGATAAAATACACAATCCACTGGTGTGGAAATCACCGTTGATTAAAAAGCCTGGGGTCCCACAGGAG
>NW_006361138.1:0-691 GCF_000327345.1 Myotis davidii
TGAGGAATGAGTTCTCACACAGTCCTGCTCTGAAGGCCTTGCTTCTGGGCTAGAACCTGAAGTCCTTCAGGAAGGCAGCAGCACAGTGGTCCAGCCTTGCACATAGCCCTGTGCTTGGGTCCTGGCTGTAATACTTATAGTTGAGTGCACATAGACAAAAGGAAGACAATGGATGAAAGTAAAAATCTTCCAATGAAAGAACCACATGTGGACAGCAAGACAGAAACAATAATCAATGATGCTTTGGGCTTATGAGTTTAAAAATGGTATGTACAATGAGACCACAATAGGATATTTATAGAAATAAGTGAACAAACAGTTCTACTTGTTCAGGGAAGGTTAATCTGGTACATTTGATCTTTCAAATAGCTTCACTAAACAGGTATAATTCTATAGAATTATTTAATGTTATATTGTGCAAGTTAATCTGTACCTCATTTTCCTCATGTGTATTATGTAGATAATAGCACTTACCCCAAAGGTTATGATAAGGATTAAAGAAGATGAGAAGTTATCATTTTAGAAGAGTGTCTGGCACATAGTTTGGGATCAGAAAATGTCAGCTATTATGATGATAATGGTGGTGGCCTACAAACCTTTTGACCATCTGGATCCCCTCTCAACCACATAAATTAATCAACCTTAAAGGATATGTTACTATTTAAATACAGCTCTTAGTAGAGGGAGTTCT
>NW_006361139.1:0-691 GCF_000327345.1 Myotis davidii
TTAAACACATAAATCTTGAACTAGGTGTCTGATAAGTTCACCTGGGCCTTTGAACTTTTCCTTGTGGAATGAGATGTTTCCTTCTTTTTACAGTTATTTCTGGCAATTCTGTAAACATTTCTGGGAATAAACTTGGTATGTTCCTTTCCAGATGGACATAAGGTGCTTTCTCAGGTCTGGAAAGGAAGAGACAAAGGAATCTGTTTCCCTTACCCATAGGGCACATGTCCTGGGCCCACACATCTTTTTAATTGGAACCTCCAATAGTGGATCATCTGTTTATCACAAGTGCTTATCTAGAAAATTATCCTGGCTGTTTGGCTCATAGCCTCCATGTAAAGCAAGCTTTTTTTCTGTTTCACATTTCCCTTTGTGACTTGTTTAAATGAAGAGTTTAGACTTCATTAGGATCAATTTATACAATATAAAAGATTAATACAATGCTCTGGCATTGTTTATATGGTATTTGCATTGCTTTTGGTGGCAAAACAATCTCACTGTTCTTGAGTAATTTGAGAGTTACTTAGAAGATGTTTAGCTTGTCCTTTAGAAAAGTTGGGAGTAACACTAAAATTTTTAAATGTTTTGCTTTTGTGATGATATTAAGTTCACTGATGGTATCTTGATCTTGAAAGATAGTAGTTAAAAATGAGCATCACTGTAATAGTAATCTTAATACCTGACAGTGACA
>NW_006361140.1:0-691 GCF_000327345.1 Myotis davidii
TATACTTCTAGTATAGCCACCTCTGGAGTTTGGTCTCCAAACAGTGTATTAATCACAAAGGTAGCAGCTCTTTATCATTTGTTTGTTTATGATCTTACATTCGCTATCAGAAGAATAGAAAGACTTGAATTTCACAATTTTATAGAAAAACATACATCATGTAATACAATGATATGTATTCTCAATTGAAGGCCAAGTAGAAAATGATTAGTTCCTATCCCTGTCAATTACTGTTTTTTGCAATATGATTCAGCAGCAACAAAAACAGGTAAAGATAATGAAACATTTGTGTCAACAAATAGGAGGTAAATTCAAAACAGTTTTTCCAAGGGCTAGTCCATTTATTCAGCACGAGGAAATAAAACAAACTTAGCACAGATAATGTGTACATTATATATTCAAAAATAATAGAAACTATAGGTGGAAAGAATTAATTTTGATTTAACCAAATCAACATAGTTTTATTAGCATAAACTTTAACATTTCTGAAAATAAAAGCCTGTTATCCCATAACTTTTGAGGCTGTTGGCCAGGCAATGCATAGCCCCTGATCTTGGTTCATGTTTGTTTTTTATATTGAATTGGTGTAGTGTGGGAAAGTCTGATTTTCTCATTTGATTAGATAAGCTAAAAGCATCAAAAGTGGGGGAGGATAGACTTTTCAACTTTTAAAGTTTATCAGCAGCATTTT
>NW_006361141.1:0-691 GCF_000327345.1 Myotis davidii
TTCCAACTGTATGACATTCTGAAAAAGGCAAACCTATGGAGTGAGTGATCAGTGGTCTCCAGGGGTAGGGAGGGAGGAGGAAGGACTGGGCAGAGCACAGAGGGTATTCAGGGCAATGCAACTACCCTGTATGATACCGTAATGATGGACACATGTCATTATACACCTGTCAAACCCATAGGATGCACAACACCGACAGTCAATGTTAACGTAAACTATGGGCTTCAGCAGTAAAGTACCAATATGAGCTCATCAATTATGGAAAGAAAGATAGAAAGTTCATATAAAGGGTGATTATGTAAAATAAAAATAGCTAACACAAACAAAAGAACAAAGCACCGTTTAATACAAAGAAGGGAGGCGTTCCTCTTAACAGGCTCTGAGATAGGAAGGCCGGCTATGAATAAGAAGACATGTTTAAAGGAAAGGGAACAATGTGTTAGTGCTCCCTGAATGCTGGGCACCACCTGTGAGTGCATTAACCCTCACACAGCCGGCCAGGCGGGCACTCCTGTCACCTTTACTTACAGGTGAGGGGCTGCACTCAGAGGTCTCAGCTCAAGCAGCCACTTTGGAGATCAAATATGTTGATAACCACTATATTATCCTGTTTTTAAAAAATTAGTAACTAGGTTGAGGTTAAAAGGTTGTCCAGGGACCTCCTACAGAGTTGAGCCATAGCCAGTTTGGC
>NW_006361142.1:0-691 GCF_000327345.1 Myotis davidii
TTTTTTAAAAATCCCAAATTGCTTTTGTCCAGGAGGGACAACCACATAGTTTGTATATTATGTTCCACAGATATGTGAATTTACGTGCTATCTATTAAAAATGTATAAGTATGTAAATATAATTTATGGTGATAACTTGAAGGCATCACCTTCACCTATAATATAAATATCATTTTGATGGCAGCAAAGAACAACCAGTGTGTTCCTAGGATGCCTCTTATTGGACTTTTGATAGCTTATTGAACTAGAAATTATTTAATAAATGCAGTAGGCATAAGGAAGGGTATACCTGCACTAGTGTAGACCCAAGTTCTAAGCGTCTCCATTACTATTTCCAAGCTAAGCTATAGGAAAACTCAAGGCCTCATCTGCCATCAGAATAACTTGACTCCTAGGCTGTCTTAGACATCCAAAGAGAAGAGGGGATTTCATGCATTGGCATGTGACAATTTAGGAAGCTTTCTATTACATATTCTATTAATATATGGTGTGAATATGTACTAATATGTTGAGCCTGCCTTTTCTCTTATGACTTGCTATTCCTTCAAAAACGTTCCAGCTGCAACCATCATTCAAAATGCAACATCTACAGTTGTAGAAACACAGTGATTCTAAGCTTCCTGTATCAGAACAAGGCACTGGTTTTACTATTAAGTCACTTTAGACATGCACTTAGAAAGAAAGAAAAAAA
>NW_006361143.1:0-692 GCF_000327345.1 Myotis davidii
ACCCCCTCGGACCACTTCTCAGATGGATGCCCCCAGAGAAGTTCTCTCCTCCCCAGTGTTGGCTTTCTCAGTAGCGGCCCCACTGCAGCCCTCCGCCCCTTACCTCCCAGCAGGACAGAGCTTCCTCACATCAGGAGAGGGGTGCAGGGGGCTCCAGACCAACAGTTGTGGGGTTCTCTGCGTGATCAGGGGAAGTGGGCATCGCCTGGCAATGCTCCCATCTCCTGCTTGAGTCGTTTTTGTCTGGCCCATGCACAGAAAGCCCTCAGCCCTCTCTGACCATTTCAGGAGCTTTAATTAATATCAGGAGTTTCCCAGAACCGCGTCCCCTGGGGGGTGGGGAGTGAAGAAGCCCCTATATTCCAGGAAAACTGGCTTTCAAGAGCTGACATCTCCACCTGGATGTTCCCTTAAGCACACCTGGCTCAAAGTCCAACACTGAAGCCCCTCCCACCCCCACCTGCCTCACCCACCTCCCTCCGGCCCCACCTCGCCAGGTCCTGTCTCAGTAAAATGGCTTTGCTCTAGCCAGTCAGCAAGGCCTCACTTCCTCACGGCCACATCCAAGCAACAGCCCTGTGGCTTCTCCCACTATAGTCTCGTGTCCTCCCCAATGCCCTGGGCCCCCTACCTCAGCTCACCTTCCCTCCGTGCCCAAGGCCTGAACCTGGCCATCTTCCCTCTCCTCCTCC
>NW_006361144.1:0-691 GCF_000327345.1 Myotis davidii
AAAGTTAGGTAACCCAGGCGGTCTAGCCTCAGAGCCTACATGCTCATCCACTATATTTGAATGTCTCATGGGCAGCTACAGCTTGAACTTGGCCAAGTTTTCCATGGTTTATGTTCTCCAGAAACTGCATCCTCCTGAGGGCTGGTCTGTAAACCCTTGTTGGCCTTCTGTGAAAGTTGAAGGTGAAGGTGTGCACAGGGTCTGAGGCAACATAGCTGGCCTAGGGAAGGTGCTGCATATATTTGCCTATGGCATTAGGATACTCGGTCTCTGGGAAGAAGTGTGAACTCATCATAGCAGCTTCTGTGTGGACTTCTCACCAGTTAAGGTCCATCTATAGATTTTTATGGGGTAATAATGTAAGGAACCAGTCAAGCCTTTTTTCTAAAGAGAGAAATGCAAGTTAAAATGTGGACTTTGGAATTAAATACATATAAATTCAATTTGGGGCTCTACTATTTACCGCCTGTATAAACTTTGGTCGCATTGCTTGACCTCTCTAAGCTAAGGATCCACACATCTAAGCCTAGATAATGATACCTTCCTACAGTTTATTGAGATCATGACCTCGATGGTGGTTATGAAGTACCTAGCACAGTGCCTGGCTAAGGGATAGCCCTAGTCTTGGTTTTCCCTTGATATCTTTCTCCCCAGTTACTCCTCTTTCCTCTAAAATTGGGAAGCAGCTGCT
>NW_006361145.1:0-692 GCF_000327345.1 Myotis davidii
CAGCCACAGCGCTGGTCTCTGGGCACATCCACGCAGGCCTGCTAGCCTGGCAGGGAGAGGTTGGCAACCGCTGGTCTGTGGGGGTCTGTCCAGTGTGTAACGGGAGCCCAGCTCGCAGCTGGAGCCCAGGACAGAGTCCAAGTCCGCACGGGAGGGGCCTGGCTGGCGGGAGAGGGCGGCGGCGCGCTCCGGAGCCAGGCCCAGCTGCAGCAGGAACCTGGGGCGCTATTCCTGGAACAAAGGCAAGCACTACGCGGGAGGGAACAGGAGCGCGGGGGAGATCACCGCCACTGGAACACGGGGACGGGGAGGCGCGGTGGGAGGACGCCTGTGGCGGTCTGGGCGGCAGCCACCGGCGCGGGGACCCTCCCCCGAGAGCACCTGTCCCCAGGCCCGAGGGTCTCCTGGCCTAGAAGTCCTCGTCCTCCACCCATCCAAAGACCCGCTTCATCTCGGCCAGGAAGCCCCGGTAATCATTGAGCAGGGGGCTCTCCTTCCTGATGTAGGGGATCACCCACTGCAGGGCAGGCCCCGTGAGGCGGGTGATGAGGAACGTCACCTTCAGCGCATCGCTGGAGAACAGGGTGTCGTCCACCAACATGTAGGCGCCCGTCTGCACGATAAACTCCGGGAGCCGGTCGGTGTCGCCGGCAAAGGTCTCGGGGAAGGGAATCGGGTTCCTCCACCGACGC
>NW_006361146.1:0-692 GCF_000327345.1 Myotis davidii
CCGCAGCCTCCGCTCAGGGTGATTTTTGTATTTTAGTTGCAAATCCAGTTTGGTCCTGGGCATGTGTCTGTGCCACATCCCCTGACTCCACTGCCATTTTTAATCTTGGCAATGGCTTTCCCCCCCGGGGCTCATCCTTGTAAAAGGATTTGACCCCCAATGGTTTCTCCCAGAGCCCCATCCACGTGGTGGGGGACGCTCCCCGGTGATGCATATGTATAGGCAGGTGTTATCGATAATCCTCTTGTTATTATGAGAGCAAAACTGTGCCAGGTGCCTGCCCTCGGGCCACACTGCATGCTCCCCGCTTCCCCCGCCCCCCGACCCCCACGAACCTTCAACCGGATCTCCTGGCCTCGAGGCACACGGAGGAGAGGAGGCTTCAGGAAGGTGGGGCGACTGGAGAGGGTCCCATCCCAGCAGGAACTGACGGTGGCACTGTGTCCATGGAGGACGGCTCCGGCCACCTGCCCCCACCACCTCCCCCTCCCCATTGTGCTGTCGGCCTCACCGGACGATGCTGGGCTGAAGGGACTTCACACCAGAAGGATTTGGGTTGAACGTTAGGCCAGGGGGCGAGTGACCCCCGAGACCCACTCAGTCCTGGCCTGGGAGCTTGAGACGTCTCCAGGTCAGAAACATCCCAGAGGATGAAGTTTGGTTTCATCACACACACACACACACACACACAC
>NW_006361147.1:0-692 GCF_000327345.1 Myotis davidii
TCTCCCTTCCTTTCTGAAATCAATAAAAAAAATGTATATATGTAAAGGAGAATACCAGCTCTGCCCAGTGCCTGTCGCCTGTAGACCAGGGTGCCTGGTTCAGGCTCATTTTAGAAGTTGATCCACATATGAGCGGGATTTGGATATAAACTGGATCAAAAACTTTGAGGATTGAGGAGAAATTTCTATTTTAGCAGCTGATTTCTGAGAGGCTGTCTGGTAATTCTGGTGTTTTTGGTTTATGGACTGTGTGCTATTGACGTCAATGTCCCTCTTATTACTAAGCATGTTATAAAAGTGCTGCGTTGTTTGCAGTTGGATCGGTAGCAACAAGAGAATTAAATATTTACAGGAAAACTTGAGTTTTCAAAACCCTATGTAAACACTGATGATTTCAGAGCTTATATAAGAAGCTAAGGAAGGAAGGGTTGTGTAATGGTTACTATGAACGTGATTCTAAGCATATTAGAACAACTCCAGTTGGACAGTTTTTTTGTTTTTTTTTTAAGATATGTTTAAAAATCTGTGTTAGTGTTGTTGGATAAACTATCTGAATTGTTTGCCGGCTTTCTGTTTGGTATGGGAAAATCTCATCAATAAACCTGTTCTAGTCGTTCTATGATAATTCTTTTTATGTGCAGGGATTACTTTGTTTTAGGTTTGCCTACAGAATCAGAGCCTGCCGTGTGGTT
>NW_006361148.1:0-692 GCF_000327345.1 Myotis davidii
AGGTGGCCCCCATATTTTAAAATTATCATCTTGAGACTCTCTCATGACCTGCAAGACAGAGGGAATTTCAGGAAGGTTTTGGTTATTTTCAGCATTGTCCTTAGGCAATATCCTTAATGTCCTTTTCTCTCTGTGTCCACTTACCAACCTTTTATTTTAATTCTTGCAGTGCCCAGCATTTATGGTAACTCATCCTACATCTTTACCCTCAACTCCATGTGTGTGCTCAATTACTGAGTGATAAGGTAGATTTAAGAAGACCTGATTTTGCTATTAATTCTTATTAACTACAATATTAAAGATGGTTTTTTAATGATATATTGGGCCATTACATTTGTGTTCTCAGGCCTGGGAGATGAAAGGACATTCTTTTATGACAGACGATAGGTTTAAATTAATGGTACCAGCACTGTTTTATCTTCTAAAAGGGTGGGGGGAGGAGGAAAAATGAGGAACAGTGAAATTTACATAAATGTTTTCAGACCCTCTCATCCATGTGATCCTATGTTCCTACCATCACAGCCCCATGATCCTTCAGGGATATAGTTTAATGACATAGGCAATTCCCACCTAATTAGTAAATCATGGAATTTTCTTAATAGTATTAATCTAATTCATGGGAAGGAATACTAGTTTTCCTCCTGTGGAATGGCCACGTTGTTCCAATGGGTGAGAGAACTTGAATATTTTGA
>NW_006361149.1:0-692 GCF_000327345.1 Myotis davidii
AGCAATTCCACTTCTAGGCATTTACCCAAGAGATATAAAAACCTCATATTACAGAAAGAACAATACAATAATGTTTATAGTCTTCATCATAATCGCCTCAGATGGGAAAATACCTCAAGTCCATCAATGGAATGGATTTAAAGAGTATGGCAGATTGATACAACCGTACAATACACATCAATGGAACGGAGTGAATGATTGATAAATGCAACAACATTGGATCCTCAAGACACTATTCTGAGCAAAATAAGCTGGACTTGAGAGCACCTGCTGTATGTGGTGCAGTTGTTGATATAAGTTTTACAGAACTACATAAAGTTCTAGCATAGAACTGATTTAAGTGAAAAAAGTTAAGATTATTGTGTCAGTGGATTAACCGGAAAAAGAATATGAATGAAGAAAGTTTGGGGGTTGATTGGAGATGTTCTGTATCTTTATCGTGGTGTGTATTAAAGGTGTATCCATTTACCAAAGTTCATCAAAGTGCTCACTAAAGATTTTTGCATTTCAATGTATAGAAATATCTCAAAAAATATAAATGAACAAATGAGAAATGCTGACGATCTATATAATTCCAAAATAAATCTAAAAGGTATAATCTTCACAGGTGACAGCATCCTTGGCAATAAATGGTGACCTATTACAATGGGGCCTTTAGCCCAGGAGTGGGGAACCTTTCTTCTGCCAAGGGC
>NW_006361150.1:0-692 GCF_000327345.1 Myotis davidii
ATCCACTGAGCCAAACCGGTTTCGGCAGCAAGTAAGTCTTATAACGCAATCAAAAGTCTCCATCGGTGAGAGCAAATGTCTGTTAACCTGTCTAGCCCTCCGCTCTATGGAAGTCTCCACCTGTGAATATCACAGTAGTGTATGTCAGATTTCTCTAGTACATCCCAAATTCAAACACTGTCTCCTCGGCCCCATGGCACACCCACACTTGTCAGACCATTTGTTCCAGTTATTTTCGATTCAGAAAGTGTGGGCATCTTATGAGAAGGCAAGATTTTGACATCCTTAGGAAACACTAACTGTACAGAGCCGTCTGGTTCTAGCTGTATTTTCCAATGATAGTGTTTGGTCTGTTGGTTTCATTTTCTCCTTCAGCAGAGACACTTGCAGAAGTCAGGCAGTGAAACAGACATTGTCATTCCTTCTGGGTTTGGAAGCTGCATGTTGATGCGCACCCAAGAGGAATTGCCAGTGTTGTCTTCATACCCTGAAGAACCCAGATGCCACAAGGACACGTTTCCTCCTCCAGCATTTTCCTGTTGCTGGCTTACATATAAGTCTTTTATAATCAATTAATCCTTGCAAGTGTTTATTGGGATGATATGGGTGGATATGCTGTAATGTAACTTATGGGTTGCGGACTTTCTCTGTAGAGGGTCAGATAGTAAACATTAGAGACTTGCAGCTACTCA
>NW_006361151.1:0-692 GCF_000327345.1 Myotis davidii
GGATGAATGAACTGTCTTGGTTAGGGAAGGAAAGGGGGCAAACAGTAGGTATGACAATTGCAGGCAATGGTGATACAATATGCTCAGCATTTTAGTAGATGTAAGTGTAAAGAGCTGGGAAAGCAGAGGAGGAAGTAGCTACCTCTACGCTGGACAATTCCAGAGGATTTCGCCAACAGGAAACCTAAATGTGCTAAAGCTTCATGAATGCTAGTATACAGTTGATGGATGCGGGTTTGTTTGTTTTATAGCCAGAGGACAGAGAATACGGTACATTTTAAGAAAATATAATTCGTGGCCCAAAGATTAGCAGGGGTAAAGCTTAGCGAAATTACAGACTAAGCTATGGTAGAGGTGACCAGACTATTAGATGTCATGTGAAAATAAAGAGCGTCCAGATTCTGAAAGTTGTCTTAAAATATTCTTTCCAGGAGACTATTGATCCCAAATGACATCTGGTAAGAAAGAGCATCAGTGAAGGGGAAACACTTCCACTTTGGGGAGGATTCTTCCTTTCTCAGACTCACTGGCACACATGACAAATTCTGGGAATGGCTTAAAGTAGTAAGAAGAATGTGGATGGAAACAGTCATATGACAATTTGGTTCCCAATTTTGAAGCAATTTAGAGCCACTTACATTTTAGAAATCTTTTTTAAAATGATGACCCAACCACTTCTAGAGCACAATCTC
>NW_006361152.1:0-692 GCF_000327345.1 Myotis davidii
CCAAAAATCATGTCTACTTTTATCAATGAAAAGAGTGATGAATTTAAGAAATTTAGGTTTATAAGAAGCATCCAAAGATCATGTCTTAAAACCTTGAGTTTGAGGTACTTTTGAGAAACATTAGTGAAAATTTCCAGTTAGCTTTAAGGGCCTAGGACCCTGCATTCATTTATTCAGCTTGTCAATGTTTATTAAGCATCTTTTTTGGCTTATATAAGGCATTGTTATAAGTGCTGAGGGTAGTGGCAAAGGGTCCAAGTCTTTGCTCTGGTGAAGCTAGAATCTAGGGTGGAAATGAGCAATAATCAAAGAGACAAATTCATACATGATATACTTTCAGTTAGTGATATATAATATGAAGAAAATAAAATAGGATTTGTCTCTAGAGAGGATGCTGTTCTAAATGGGATGGTCAGACAAAGGCTCTGAGGAGACATTTAAACACAGCCCTTCATAATGAGAATTAATCTTGTCACAGGAGCTAAGAGAGTGGAAAATTTAAAGTGGTGGTGAGTTGTCAACATTGTCAAAACCTACAAAGTGCAATAAAATAAGGTTATAAAAATGTCCTTTGGATCTAGCTCTCTGGAGGCTATTGGTGACCTAACTGAGAATAGTTTAAGCAGGTACAGGAACAGCTGCTAGATTGGAAAGGAAGGCATGGATGGGCTTAAAGAAGTACAGAGGGTTAG
>NW_006361153.1:0-692 GCF_000327345.1 Myotis davidii
TCCACTGAGCCAAACCGGTTTCGGCATGTCATTGTTTTGTTTTACAAAAACATCTAAAGAATCCCTGCCTGCACCCTGCCTTCTTTAGGAGTGTCTTCATTAGAGGTTTACTGCACGCTGCTAATCTTTTAAGAGAATAAAATATATTCCATACTCACTCTTTTCTATGTTATGAGACAAACATTTGTAACTTATGTGATATTTTGCTTTGCATTTTGTTCTCAAGTGGCATGATGGAAAAATTTTAATGACATGGTGCACAGAACACAACATTATATGTGAATAGCTTCAGATCCCCAGCAACACAAACGCAACATGATACATTCTACCAGCCACCTGAAGCTAGGAAAGGTATCCTGAGATCAGAAACCAATGGAATTACAGGATAATACGCCAGTGTTTCTACAAAGCATTGGTAAAATACAACAGTGTCAAACAATAAGAGATTTGCTTAACAAAGTTAGCAACAGAGATCACCGTAAAGCCGTGTGCTGAGGGGAAACTGATGAGCACAGTTACACACCAGAACGATTATATCAGCCTTGACAACTTTGTGGAGCCTCATGTCTCTCATCTGTTATCCTGGTGTAAAGAGAGCACTGAATTAGGACACAGCACTCTGCATATGTTGGCTAGGGCTGCCATAGTAAATTATCTTAAACTGGGTGATTTAAACAAGAAAAATTCATCTC
>NW_006361154.1:0-692 GCF_000327345.1 Myotis davidii
TTTCCACCTGAAATGGTTGCTACCATACTTCAGTTAAGTTAATGAAATCTGCAAAGACACTTTTATAAATATGGTAACACTCACAGGTTCCAGGGATTTGATGTGGACATGTCATTGTTGTTGTTTTTTTTGGAAGGACCACCATCCAACACCTTTTAAATACATCACAAATCTGACCAAGTCTCCCCATCTCCACCTTGGTTCCAGATGCTATCATCTCTCCCTGTACAAGGACAAAACCTTACTGGCCTCTCTGCCTCCACTCTTGCCCCTGATGGGGTTCAGAGCAAACATCCCCAAAATATGCCACTTTGGCCAGAGGCCTATTTTGAGCTAACGGAAATCAAGACCCAGCAGACTCAGGAAAAACTTGTTACCTCACCTTTAACTGCCTAAAAGGAGTATAAATTTCTCATTTGTGGAGGAAATCTGCAGTTATAAAGGAAATTTACATTGGAAAGGGGCCTGTACCAGGAAGAAAGTTGTAACTGGAGATAACTTTTTTTTTTAACCTAAGAACTTATATTCATAACAGGGCAACTTTTGTCACCAAACATTTCCTACTGAACATTTCCTCTCCTCACCTTCCTGTGAACTCTCTTCCTCTTTGTAGCCTCAGGCCCCTATCCTTTCCTTAGCCCAGAATGCTGTATTAGCTTTGATTGCCTGGCTGAGTCTCCTATCTTTAAGGG
>NW_006361155.1:0-692 GCF_000327345.1 Myotis davidii
TCTTCTCTTCAGCTTAACCAAATTATATATTTTATCACCCAGTGGCTTAGGCAATAAATGTGACAGAAAGGACTAATTTAAGATCTGAATTTATTTTAATTAGTTTTTGTAATACTGCAGCAGATGTGAGCTTGCTTATGTGCAGCCTGTACTGGCTGAGAATCTCAATGAATTCCAAACATTTGATGTTGCTAAGGAAGTCAATTCTAAATAACAAGAAGAGAAAGAGGAAGTCAAGGAAGGAGGAAAGAAGACATGTTCTCTGCATACACACGACCGGTTACGGTGTGGTGGAGGCTCAGTATTCATAACTGACAGCTGTTGTTAACTCTTACAGAAGAGTAGATAACCTTTCGTGGGATCCATACCCAGATCCTGGGCGGCAGAGTAATGAGTCCCCCTGGAATGAAAGCCTCGGCCTTCTTTGTTGTAACTATCGATCTACTGCGGCGTCCTGATGTGATTTAGATGAGGGAGGAAGAGATAATGGCATTGATTATTCTATTTAGGAAGCAGACTAAGACAGAACTCAGGTACAATACATGAACAGAAAAAAATTCCACTCAATCATTTTGTCTTTTCTTTGTAGTCCAGGGCAACACAGGTAGTCATAGTGACTGGGGAATACATCTTGATAAACATGGAGCTTTGAATTTCAGGGACACTTTGGGGTAACAAACCGATAACATTGT
>NW_006361156.1:0-692 GCF_000327345.1 Myotis davidii
TCTAGACAAATAGATTAAGATGCTATAATTGTCGTGATTTAAAGAGAAGTGGACAGAGCCAACCCTGTATATCTGGAAAGTCAAGTTAGTGACCTTCGTAGAGAGGAGGTGGGGACATCATTAGAAAGGAAAATGGAATAAATATAGACAAATCTTCTCTCATCCTTTCTTAACCTTAACCTTCCCAATCCACCTTCACCTCCCACTCCCAGAATATATGAATACAAATGATTACAGTATTTGGTTGTAAAAGAAAGTTAAATATTATGAGTTGACAACCTTTTTAGCTATAAATGTGAATAAAGTTGGGTCTATTATGGGAAAAGGCAAAGTTCCACATGCTGCCCATTAGATATTTCACCAGCAACATAAATATATCCAACCCAACACTTCTTCTTCCAATGCTCCCACCTACTCATCCCTGTCCCTTCAAGTAGTTCAGACAATAGACAGTGGCCTTAACTAGATAAAAAGGAATGATGGATTTTACACTGAAATAAGTCAGACAAAGACAAATACAGAGATACCTCATCTGACTGAGTCTGCTTTACTGTGCTTCACAGATATTGTGTTCTTTACAGATTGAAGGTTTGTGGCCACTTGTGTTGAGCAAAGTTTATCAGTGCCATTTTTCTTTTCTTAAAAAATATTTTTTATTTATTTCAGAGAGAAGAAGGGGGAGGGAGAGAGAG
>NW_006361157.1:0-692 GCF_000327345.1 Myotis davidii
CACAAACATCCAGGTCTCACAATCCACTTTCTGGTTCTGTCGCTGGATTTTGCTCTTTGTTTGAGCCAGAGAAATGAAGGGAGATCACCCTGAGCTCTGTGCTTGCTATCAAACATGAAATCATACCTGTAATTGATCTGCCAGAGGGATCGGTTTCAACCCCACAGAAGGCATCCTGAGGACAAAGAAGCCCAGCTAGGGGCTCAACAGGTGTGGGGGATGTTTCCTTTCAGTCTGAAATGTGGTGGTGAAGGCGAGTTTTTAAAATTAAGAAAAAAGTGACAATTGTCTCTGAATATTTTTATACCTCCAGAATTTTTCAGATTACTAAAACAATAGAACATCATAAATGGGAAGTGTATACAGTACTAATATTATTTATTCCCCAAAACAATATAAAGGAACATCTGTCAGTCAGGTCTTCACATATCTCAATTTAAAAAGTTTGTAAATGCAAAAATTTCCTCATCATGATGCGATTCTGCTTACTTGGTTATTTCTATTCCTAAATAATTCCTACCTAAATTTAATTCAATTTTCTTGGGATATCTAAAAACACGGTGGAACTAGTAATTAACATTTTAACATAGTTCTAGCACATAATACCTTCTGTAATATCGCATACTCGCATTATCAGTGGTTCTCAAACTGTACCGTACATAAGGACCACCAGAAGCAGTGGTGTACATATA
>NW_006361158.1:0-692 GCF_000327345.1 Myotis davidii
TCTCCTATTAAAGCTCTTATGAATTTGAATAAGTCTCCATGTCAGTTCTTTGGAATCCATCCTAAATTTAGACTTTTAGGGCTTTCCTCTATAGCAGGTGTGATTAAATTAAGGATCTTGAGATGTGAAGATAATTCTGGACTACTCTGGTGGGCCCAATATATTACAAGGGACCTTACCAGAGGGAGGCAGGACGGGCAGTGTCAGAGAAGGGGATGTGGTGAGGCAGAGGTTGGTTTTTGTGTTTTGAACATGGAAGAAGGGGCCATGAGCCAATGAATGCAGGAGAAGAATTTGCCCTTAGGGTCTCAAAAAAATCAACCCTTCCAGCACCTTTATTACAACTCATTTCTGACTTCTGGCCTCCAAAACTGTAAGCTAATAAATTTGCATTATTTTAAACATTAAGTTTATGGCTATTTGTTACAGCAACTATAGAAAACTAGCACACCCTGCTTTTTGAAATACTATGCCAGTGCCTCCAATGAAGCCAGACAAACTTGCCTTACAAGACAAAGCTGGACCCATCATAAATTGTACCCACCAGCCCTCTGGTCACCATACCCACAATGAGGGCCATATCCCAGCAGAAGAAGGAATTGTTGCCTTGGCTAAAGAGGGGGTTGGGGGTGGGGGCCTGACTGGTGGGTGTGGCTCAATTGGTTGGGCATCTTCCCATGCACAGGAAGGTT
>NW_006361159.1:0-692 GCF_000327345.1 Myotis davidii
ATGCCCTATCCACTAAGCCAAACTGGCTAGGGCATGTGTAAGCTTTAAAAAAGATTTACAAGCAATAACATACTTTAAGGTAATGTGGATTTGGTTTACAGTAATGTTTTTATTTCATATTGGAACTATAGGTGGTGATTTGTTTCTTAAGTAAATAAGAAAAATGCCTGAAGAATATGTGAATGACATTGAATGATTGAAGATTAACAGCTAGAAGTAGTTAAGGCCTGGGTTAAAATCACACTTTTTTTGTAAGCTTGGTGAGTCAGAATGATTGTAAGTGCTAAATGGCAATTCTTATGAAGTTCCCTGGGGCAAAAGTAATATCTTTCACAATGCCAGCTTTCACAACATAAGGTTTTAACCATGTCATTGGAGGCTGGGAAGGGAGATCAGCCGCTTGAAGTAAGTGGATCAGAAGAGGCAAGGGAGAAAATTACAATAGGTTCTGAAACTCAGGAAAACGGAGGAAAGAAGTCTTTTTCAAAGAATTGCTATAAAAAACACACATGGATTGCTGATGTGACATTAATGAATGTCGATCAAAATGAGTTAATTCATTCCATTGTGTGATAAGATCACTACTTAGAGATGCCAAGCAATTAAATGAACTGCAATAATTGCTAAACACCAGGGAATTTAAAGGGCAGAATTATACCTGATATCCTGTAAAAGGAATGGCTTTTTTTTTT
>NW_006361160.1:0-692 GCF_000327345.1 Myotis davidii
GGTATATATCTAGAAGTGGAATTTCTGGATCATTAGGTATAAAAATGTTCAGCTTTAAGAGATACTGTCAAATCATTTTCAAACTGGACTATTCCATTTTATACTCCAACAAGCAATATAGAAGTTGTATATCCACATTACCTCAACACTTGGCATCTGAGAAATATAATCTTTTATCAATTGAATATACGAAAATGGTATCTTGTTGTAGTCATCATTTACATTTAATTGATCACCAAATTGTTGAATATATTGTAATTATTGTTCGCTATTTTTCTCTTTCTGTAAACATATTTTCACATATTTTTCTACTGATTTGTACTCTTAGGTACACTTTTATATTTCTTTTATATATTATTGTTACTAATTCTTTTACAGGTGGTGTAGTAAATATATTCTCCTACTTTGTAACCTGTCTTTAAGATGTCTTTCATGAGTACAATTCTTAATTTTAAATATTCACATTGTTCACTTTTAAAATAATCAATGCTTTTCTGGTATATCACTTAATAACTATTTTTCTACCTCAGTGTCTAAAAGATATTCACCTATATTTTACTCTAAAAGTGAAAACTTTATTTTGGATAGTTTTTTCTTAAGTCACCTAGAGTTGATTTTTGTAAATAGTATGAAATAGGGATTTAATTTTGACTTTTATCTATAAGGGTTACTATTTCCATCTCTGGTTTTTT
>NW_006361161.1:0-692 GCF_000327345.1 Myotis davidii
TATTTCCATACCAGACCTTCCCTTTAAACTTCAATGTCGCTTATATCTTCTCTTGAATGACTTCTCTTGAAAAGTAACAAAACCAATTCTTCATCTAGTCTTCATATCTTGTCTTTATAATTAACATAAGTTAATTATACTATTGTCCATTCCATCGTGCATATTAGAAACCTAAAACTTATCTTTGATATTTTCTTCTAATTCACTTCCTTATACACCTATCAGCAATGTCCTAATGCTATTATGCTCTATCTGCCTTTTAAATCCTTCCGTTTACCATCTACACCATCACCTTAGTCAAAGCTAATGACAGGAGTTACTTTAATAGCCTCCTAACTGGTCTACTCATATTTACTCAGCTCCCACTTCCATTTATACTCCATTCTATCACCAGTGTTTACTTTTTGAAACATATATATACGCCCATGTCACCACCTCATTCCCCGCTATTAAGATTATTTCTTGGTAGATCAATGGTTTCTGGGGACACAGAATTATAGTTGCATATGAGAGCTGCAGATTGCCTGGAAGGTGGCACAAGAGGACTTTCAGAGTCATTATATTGAATAAATACTAGTTATTTTGTATATGATAACAGTATTGTGCTTATGTAGGAAAATCTCTAATGCTAGAAATATGTATGCTTCAAGTGTCATGATGTCATGTCTGTAAATTATGAGAAAGAGAAAGAG
>NW_006361162.1:0-692 GCF_000327345.1 Myotis davidii
GATCACTGATTCTCTCCCATCATTGATGTTTCTGTTTTTCCCTCTCCTCTACTCTCTAAAATCAATAAAATATTTTTTTTAATTAAAAATAAATAAAATTCTGCCAAAACTGTTGGAGGAGAGACATGTGGTGGGCAGCCTCTACATGACCCCCAATAATCCCTTCTGCTTAATATCACCCCCTGTGCTGTCCCCTCCCCCTGAGTATGGGATAGATGCAGTGACTCCTACAAGGACCAGCGTCCAGGAGAACTCATGGGATGGCATCTCAGGGATTAGGTCATGAAAAGACTGTGGTTCCCATTTGGGTGCCCATCCCCCGCTCGTTGTTCAGCTCCTTCCTTAGAAGAGAAGCTGCTTTGTGGGGTCCCCTTTAGAGGTGAATGTGGCAGAGGTTGCTGAGACTCTGCTGACAGTCAGTGAGGAGCTGAGGTTAGGAGTTTAGCCTGAGGTTCGAGTTCTAGGACTGATGCCTGGGAGGCACTGAGTCCTGCCAACATCCACATGCCATAGGAAGCAAATCATCTCCTTGTAGAACTTCAGAGCAAACAGACAAACTGACAGCTTGATTGACACCTGCTGAGAGACCCTGAGCCAGAGGCCTCCTGCTATGTCACTCTGACATTCCTGACCTGTAGAATACCGAGATAATACTTATTTTAAGTCATTATATTTTAATTAATTATGCAGCA
>NW_006361163.1:0-692 GCF_000327345.1 Myotis davidii
AAAAAAAAAATGGGAATTGAGTTTGGGTGTTCCCTGGTTTCCTCTGAGTTTTCTAGGGATTGGAAGGAGAGCTGGGTAAAGTGGAGGGGATAGTGATAATCTTTCTTTAGCATTTCAGGAAAATAAAATTTTCATTTACCCTAAATTCATGTGGCAGGAAAGTATCTTCTCCTCTTCCTCCCCTCCCTACAGAAAGTAAAAAAATCCCTCCCAGAGTAAAAAATCAACACTAGCAGAGCTTGCTTAGTCTATTCCAGTTAAATGAAGCTTTTCTGTGGACGATTTGAAGATATTTCTGTGGGATGTGGAGGGCATAGGAAAAGGCAAGATCATCAGAAATATTTTTAAAATATACTTTCTTGGGGCTAATGAAGTACTGTTTACCATTTATATGAGTAAAAGCTATTTCTTTAGAAAGAATATCTAGAGACCCTACATAAAAGCATGAAGAGAACATGAATGTGGAAATTGTAGGATAACTCATATAATAGCCTGCCTACCTCTTCTGAACTTTCACTAAGTATTTAAATATTCAGTAGGACAGATATTTAATGTTTGAAATATGATAGACCAAGGGATATGTATAGTACATGGTACTGGTTCTGTGGAAATTCGTCGCTTGGTTCCATTAGTTCCATAATGTGAACTAGCAGAACACACTTACCATCAAGGTATAAATGGAGCACAATGGA
>NW_006361164.1:0-692 GCF_000327345.1 Myotis davidii
AAAAATTCTGAAACTGTAAAATGTCCTAAGTGATTGATCAACTTTGATGCAAATTGACTTATCAATTATTACTCTAAATAGTAGTAATTTTTATGTATGTATCAGTAATAGTGGATTAAGTAATTTATCAAATTCATCTCCATAAAGTTTATATCACTTTAGTTCTCAACTTTCCTTTACATCTCAGACACGTAGAATCTAAAAAGGCACAGTTATTTTTCTAAAGAATATTTCAATAAGTGCATAGGATCAAGTTACAAAGCAAACCACTAGCTTTGTGTGAGTATATTCTTACCTGGGAATGGGGGGGACACCATGGGAAAACTGATGACTTATGAGCGGAAAAACATGAAAATAAATCCAAATTATGCAACTAAAACCAAAGAGTGAATTTTCGTTTTCAGTAGTACATCTTCAAAATAAGGCTGATGCTGTTTGGTTTAATGGAGCGGACTTTGACATAGCAATGTATGTCATCTTTGGCCTTGAATTTATTATAAATATTTGTGTGTTTTTTAAAGCCAAAATCTCTGGAATTCCTGACTCACAGATGTATATAAAAGCAAGCGGAATCAAAACTCCTAAGCTTTGCTCAGCTTGTTTAGAGTAAGCTGGTGTTGGAGCATGACCATGGAATAAGGCACCTCATGTTGAGTTGGGGTCACCTCATTTATTTCGTTCTCAACGCAATG
>NW_006361165.1:0-692 GCF_000327345.1 Myotis davidii
CCGAGGCTCTATCCACTGAGCAAAACCGGCTAGAGCAGTGATTCATTTTCTAAGTCATCTGCTGTAGATGGTTGGAATTTGGCCCTTGCATTCCAAGAAACTGTTACATGTAAATAAAATAGAAAATTCAGTCATCTGAAATTTAAAAATATCAAGATGTTTGCTGCATATCTGATAAAATGACCAGATTTTTAGATTTCTATGAGGTGTTAGGCTTTGAGTGGCATAGGTGACATTATGTAAAGGGTATAGAATTCCCAGGTCAACCAATTTGTGGACCAGGTGGTGTTCTCTTTAACAGCCTCCATATGCTCCTCTGTCTTTGCATAAATAGCACTAGGATGGCATTATTAAATTTAAATATGACAGGTAATTTTAATAGAACACTAACAGGCTTTTAAGTTCAGAATGATGTCCCTTAGTAAAAAAATAAATGTTTTATAAATATTTCTAGACTCATGGCTAGAACCTGAAAGCAAAGTCCTCATTTTAGCACCGGGGGTGGGGGTGAGTGGGTCGATATAGGAAGCAATTTTCCTACCTCACAACTCTGCGAACTCATCACCAAGAACTTATTATCTGCAAGGTCCTTAGAAGGGCAGGCTATTTGTAAACTCCTTTTGGCTTAGTTGGTAATACATAAAAAGTCCTTTCCCCATGGCTAAATGATACTTGAGAAAAGAAAAAAGAAA
>NW_006361166.1:0-692 GCF_000327345.1 Myotis davidii
ATTGTCCCCATGTTGATGTAACTGTAGAGCCTGGCCAGGGGTTCTCTGTGCTAGCAAGGAAGCCCATGCAGGCTGCCATTGGATGAGCAGCTGCGATGTTCTCCTTAGTCCTGGTTCCACCCACACTCTAACACCGGACCGGGCCTGTGGAAAGCTGAGCAAGACCTCACATTTCAGAGTGCAACCATCTTTGGGCAATTGTTCTAAAACTGGAAGTGTCTGTGTTTACATAATATTTAGAAAGGTGACACTTTTAAATGTGTGTCTCTATTTACGAATGGTTTAACAAGTTCTCCTAGCTTGAAATCTTTATTTTAAATGTCAAAAAACCTCCTGGAACTCCCATGCTTAGCAGTTCTACTCCTACTGCACATTGAGAAAAACAAAAATATTGACTGAATATGCAGCAGAAATGTTTTAGGTGGCTTTGCATTTTATTTATCATCACATCTAGAGGCATTAAATGGTATTACATGGAGACAAACTAGTTAGTTTTCAGAATAAGCTTGTTGGGAGGGATCCATATGTATACTAAATTTGGTATCTTCCTAAATATCTACAACTCACAGGTTGAGAACAACAGGCATAAGAACAGTACATGCTGAAAATCAGAAAAGTCTGGCTTTCAAATTGCACTAGATAGAGAGATAGATAGATAGATAGCTGACAGATAGATAGATAGATAGATAGAT
>NW_006361167.1:0-692 GCF_000327345.1 Myotis davidii
GATGCTCTATCCACTGGGCCAAACCAGTCAGGACTAACTTCTTTTTTCATTTGACATGTTCGGTGATGAACTTTCTGAGGTGTCTGGAAGCTTTTGTTCTCCGGAGTATCTGTGTGATATTTAGGGGACTTGCGAGAGCTAAGGTGGGTATTCTACTTAGCCATCAGTCCTCCTCAAATCTTCTCTGAGCCACTAGGCTGGGCTATGTGTTCCTCCAGGAAATTCTCTCTTTATTTGTCTGTTTCTCCTTGGTTATGAGACACAGAGGACAAGAGCTGTGTTCTAATCACCTACAACTTCCAAGGGCCCAGCACAGTATGAGGGGCATTATAGCTAGTCAGTACATGTGTATTGCATTGAGAGTGACTCCTTTTAATATCATCCTTGGCCAGGCCAAACACAAAGTCCCCCTTCCACCAGGCTTTTTTTGAGGAAGTTTTCTGAAAAATAAGACAGTCATTAAAGATTTTTTATGCTTCACTCCCTCAGGGAATGTGTAAAGCTCTGAATAGCTTTCAAGTTAAAATGATGGAACTTTCAAGTTAAATGATGGGTAGCACCACTGATATTTTAGGGAACATGGTTCTGCTCAGTGTCCCCTCACATTGGTTTGGGGAGTTACCATCATGCAGTGGAACTTACTATGGGCCTAGAGAAGAAGTCCTTGGGTGCAAGTTTTGGTTCTATCATTT
>NW_006361168.1:0-692 GCF_000327345.1 Myotis davidii
CTAATGTTATCGGAAGAAATAGCAGTAGTACATGTGCCTGGGCATCAACGAGGCTATTCCATTGAAGCCTAAGGAACAGATTAGCAGATGAGGCTGCTAAGGAAGCAGTCCTCCAGCCTGTAGCCCTGATTCTTCATCTCACTCCTGCCCTTGCCTCTCTTGCTACTCTGGTTTTCACTCCTCAGGAGGAAGAGCAGCTAGCTAAGATAGAAGCCTCCAAAACTTCTGAAGGGAAGTGGGTCTATACTGTCACAAAGCAAGTTAATGAGAGCTGTGTTACCTGCAGGAAAGTGATCAAGCAGGAACTGAGGAAACAACAATCAAGAAGAAGGAACCCAGGCTTAAGATCATTCTAGAGCATCCAGGTTGATTATACTGAGATGCCTAAGATAAGTCACTTTAAATACCTCCTAGTGATAGTAGATCATTGCACTAATTGGATTGATGCCATTCCATTATCAAATACTACAGCCAGTAATGGAACTAAGGCACTCTTAGAAAATATAATCCCTTGCTTTGGATTGGTTGAAAACATAGATTTAGATAATAGGAGTCATTTTACAGCCTCCATTATCAAGGAACTAATGAAAAGCTTGGGAATAAAATGGGAATATTACACACCCTGGCACACACCCTCTTCAGGTAAAGTAGAAAGAATGAACCAAACTCTGAAAAGACACATCACCAAATTA
>NW_006361169.1:0-692 GCF_000327345.1 Myotis davidii
GCAAAAATTACAAGGAACTTTAACTCCTGTGGATACTGCCATCTTCTTCTGCACTCAGACACCGAAAATTTTAATTTTAATGAAATCCAGCGTATCTATTATTTCTCTTATGGATCAGTATTTTTCTAAAAGGACATTTCCAAGGTCATCTTGGTTTTCTCCTATGTTGTCTCCTAGGAGTTCTATAGTTTTGTGCGTTATGTTGAGGTCTATGACCCATTTTGAGTTCATTTTTGTGAAGGATGTAAGGTCTGTATTAGATTAATTTTTCTTCATGTGGATGTCCAGGTGTTCCAGCACCATTTGTTGAAGAGGCTGTCTTGTCTCCATTGTATTGCCTTTGCTCCTTGTCAAAGACTAGTTGACTATATGCAGGTGGGCCTATATCTGAGCTTTCTACGTTGTTCCTTGGATCTAGTAGTGTGCCTTTGCCAATGCCACCCTATCTTGATTACTGTAGGCTTATAGTAAGTCTTGAAGCAGCGTAGCATAAGTCCTCCAGCTTTGTTCTTCTCCTTTAATATTGTGTTGGCTATTCTGGGTCTTTCACCTCTCTGTATAAACATTAGATTTGGTTTGTTGATATCTGCAAGATAATTGCAGAGGCTTTGATTGGGATTGCAATAAATCTGTAAATTGATTTGAGGGGAACTGACAAACTGAAAATATTGAGTCTTCCTATTCATGAATAT
>NW_006361170.1:0-692 GCF_000327345.1 Myotis davidii
ATATATATATATTGTCTTGAAAAATCATCTGAGGAATATGCCATTGATTAGGTGAACAATTTATTCTTTCCAGGTTTTAACCCTCTGTGTGTGTGAATGAAGATGGACCAATAAAGGGAGAACCCCTCTGCCACCCCCACGTGGCTAAGGAGTGGGCATGAAGAGGAGGAGAGAGCTCAAGTTAAGTACAGTGATTGGAAAAGGCAAGTGGCTGAGTTGACATTTAGTTGTGCAAACACAAGAACAACACCTGAATTCTCGTCTATTTAGAAGAAAACGTGTAAAGTGGCTTATATTCTGTCTGGCACATAGAAATTACTCAGTGAATGTTACTGTGATCATCATCATATTACTATTACCATTGAATATAGTAGAAAAGATATATTCAAGTCCTCTCACAACTAGATTTAGCTACCTAAAAGAGGGGGCATGCCTAGTAGGTAAGTTTCCTTTACTTGACCAAAAATATCAAAATTCATGATCATTATAAACCTATCTTCTAAAAGAATTTAAACATTGATGAACAGCTATTTTACATCTACTAAGACTGCCTTACTTTCAACAAGTAGATACAGTAAATAAATGAACTTACATTTTATTGATCTTATCTGAAGTGTAAAGTCATAATAGGTTAAAAAAAATACATGGTAAGGCAAAAGTAGGTTTACAACCATTTGCTTGAAAATCATATA
>NW_006361171.1:0-692 GCF_000327345.1 Myotis davidii
TTTTTTTTGTTGTTGTTTGTTATTTTTTTGTTTTGCATTCCTTCGTGGATGTGCTCAGAGTGGCAACAACTTGATTACCTTCCCATATGAGGTCAAACAAGACAATGCTCTAATTTCTTATTTCCACTCTCACACTTTTTACACATTTTCTTTTCATAGGCTTTTTAGCGCTACATTTTTCTCATTTTTGTGCTTTTTGTTGGTGATTTATTTCACTGTCTAAAATGGCCCTCAAGTGTAATGCGGAAGTGCTGTCTAGTGTGTTCCTAAACCCAAGAATGCTGTAGAGTGCCTTAGGGAAAAATGCGTGTGTTAAATAAGTTTTGTTCAGGCATGAGTCATAGCACTATTGGCCATGAGTTCCATGTTAATGAATCATCAATTTATATTTAATAAGGCATGTTTATACCGAAGCACACATAAAATAAAGTTATGTATTGATTGGTTGATGAAAACGTTGTGACCAGAGGCTCTCAAGAATATAACCCTGTATTTCCCCTAGGGCAATGGTTTGGTATTGGCTAATTCAGTTTTACTGCAACTTTTCAGAATATAACTACCATGAATAATGAAAAATCAACTGCATTTGAAAAATAAAAGCTCTGATTAATAGTCAGGGAACAAAGGATTAAATACTATAAAGCAGCATTTTTTAAAACTTTTTAGAATTGAAAAGATCTTGATAAAAAAAA
>NW_006361172.1:0-692 GCF_000327345.1 Myotis davidii
GACTGGTCAAGCGGTCATTCTGGTCATTCTGCCATTGTGGTCGCTGGACTTTTATTATATAGGATAGTATAAAATCCGCTTTCCTTTGCATGGCATCCAAGGCCTTCTACATACTAACCTCAAGCTTCTTTTCAAATGCCCTTCCACCAGCCCAGCCTCCCTTACAGCCCCTGCTGTCACACCAGGCCATTGCCATTCTCCACAACTGGCCTTCTCTCTCACACTGTGCCTTTGCTTATGCTGCCCTCTCTTCATGGAATGTCCATTTCATTCCTGTGTTTTAATGTGTAAATCCAATTTAACTTTCAAAACCTAAATCCAATATTATGACTTTCATGAGAAACTTTCTCCTATCTCTCCAAACAGAATGAACCACGAATCACTTTCATGCTTCCCCACTGCATTTTTTCACTTATTTATGACTCTTATTATGCTTTAGCTTCCAATAAATAATATATTTCTATAGCCTTCTTGAGGAGTATTGTAAATTCCTAGATTATCACAATAATATAACCATTCCCCAGGACTTAGCAGAGTAGAAGGTAGTTGGAGAATGTTTGATAAATGAAAGATATTAATAAAATCTTCACACATTTCATTTCCAATATATATATTTTTATATCTCTGACCTATATCAATGCTGCGGCTGACCAGCAGACCCTGTGGAAGAGAGGGCTAAGGGACTGCCTGGC
>NW_006361173.1:0-692 GCF_000327345.1 Myotis davidii
CAGGTATTAATGTTCTGGGGTGGCAAGATCGGATAATTTGGATAATGGGGGTCCAATATCTATCTCCTTAACATTCCTATGGAAACTGAATGCCCATTTTCCTGAAACTTATCCTGAATATGAACCCTCATAAAACGCGTGAAAAGAACTCGTGGAGGAATGCACTCAGTGCTACGGGATATAGGAGAGTAGGAAACTACCTGCACATTATGCAGCCTTCACACAAGAGTGAATTTCCCAGAAGGCATTACAGCACAGGAAACAGCACAGCATGGGTGTGGAATTCAGAATGTGGCCAGGAAACAGCAAGTAGTTGTATGTGGCCACAGTAGTGCCTCGTGTGTACTGATGGGAGTAGGGGGCAGGGATTATTACTGGAAATTATCCAAAGTAGCCAAGGACAAGAGCTATATTAACAGTGTTCCCAGCCTTTTCTTTTTCGCATTGCCCCATAAGGGAGATTTTGGCCTTAGCCACTCCATTTCCTTGCCTTTCCCATTCTCTAATGAAAACATTGGTTGCAAATTGGTTTATTTGTACTTCTGTGGCACAGAATCAAGGGGGAAAGCCCAGGGATCAGTTATCAGTGCTTTTTTAAGGAGGCAATGGCAGGAGATGTTAAAGTGTGGAGGCGGGGAGGAAGGAAGGAAACATAAGAGAAAACACACTTTAAGAATTTCCATGCTCTTCAT
>NW_006361174.1:0-689 GCF_000327345.1 Myotis davidii
ATACTTTCTCTTAAACACTGTAAATATCATTCCCGCCATTCCCTTACCCCTGCCCTAGTCTTCAACATTCTATTGGGTAAAATACAGCATTAGAAAATCTCAGATATAAGTCAAGTAAGAGAAGGGTATGGCGATAGGGAAGCGAGGTAGGCAGAGGGTTCCAAAATCTTGAGAATGCTAGGAAGGATTTTTGTGGGAGGCTAAAATTCCCAACATACTCTGGGGTACTCATTCTTCACCAAAATTTGGATCATTTCCACAGATAAATTCCATGACTGGAATTGGAGAGCAGAGCTATGAGAGCACAGCGCTCACATTAGAGATTCTTTTCATAGCCGACCTGGCTGAGGTGCATCATTTCTGAAGAGCCCAACAAAACCCATATGGCACTAAATGTTTACATCAGATTACTTTACACTTTGGTTTTCTCCTTTGCACAGTTAGACACTGCAATGCAAAGGGAGTTCTAAGGCTAACTGTGGCAATTTAGATGTTCAAGTTTGAGGTGTAAATGATGAGGCAGTCTTGGTCAAGAACAAGAACATGACTTTGGAGTCAGATGACTTGGTTTTAAATTCCAGCTCCAACAGTAACTAGGTGTGTGACAATGGACACATTACTTGGCCTCTAAACCTCCTTCCCTCATCTATAAAATTAGAATTGATTGCAGTAGAAACCTCTTAATTAAC
>NW_006361175.1:0-692 GCF_000327345.1 Myotis davidii
CTTATGTATCCTCCCAGTTACATATGAATATAGAATAGAGATATAAATCATATTTTGTTCCTTTTAAGCAATAGTTAACGATTGTAATATACTGAGAGACCTCATTTTTTAACCTTTATAGTATTCCAATTTCTGCACATACCATTATTTATTTAATCAACTTCCTTAATGATTAATATTTATGTTGTTCCGAACCGCCTGCTCTTATAAATAATTTTTCAGTAAATAACCTGGTATACCCTTCGTTTCATATATGTACACACATATTTGAAGGATAAATTCCTAGAAGTGGGTCAAAGAGTACATGCATTTGATATTGTTAGATTGTCCTCCATAGAAGTTACACCACTTGACTTTTCCACCAATGCAGGCATGTGCTTATTTTCACAGTCTGCCTAACAAAGAATGTAGTCAGACTTTGGAATTGGCCATTCTGATGAATGAAAAATAGTATGTCAGAGTGGACTTAATTTGTATTTCTCTTATTATGAGTGAGGTTGAACATGTCAAATGTTTAAAGGGCAGACCGTGCACATTTATTTTGCTTAAACTATTGGATCATGGGATTGTTGTTTTGTTTTTTTGCCCACTTTTCTATTAAAGTTATCATCAATGAATTTCTAGGAGCCTTTATATATTAAAGAAAAGCCCTGGATGGTTTTGCTCAATGGGTAGAGCATCAGCCTGTGGAC
>NW_006361176.1:0-692 GCF_000327345.1 Myotis davidii
GACATTGGTTGGCACTCAAAGGGTTAAGAATGAGAACACTAATTTCCCAAAGCCACCCAGATAGTAAATAGGAAACCTAGGTTTTGGATCAAGGTATTGCCACCGTAGCTTCAGAATTGTTTCACCATTACTGCACTTACTCAAAATTTAGGCAGACCCCTAATTCAATAAGAATACAGAATATATATTCTTAAGTCAAATAAAAGTAATACTTGCATTTTCTATAGTAATGATGAACGCATGGCTCCGTTCCCCTGCCCTGTTCTACTATGGTGAGGTTTACTCTACTAACATTACTGCTCATTCAGTCAATAAAGATTGTAAATAATTTTGTTTTGCACGAACTGTTCTGGGATTGATGCAAGAAGAGACAACAAGCTTCATTTTCTAATGGAGGCTAATCATTATCAAACTAATCTTTATTCCCTAAATGAAATCCACTTTTGTGCTTCTCTGGAGAAGGATTAGTTTTCCAGACTATAAAACAGTGAACAAACCTTGTCCTAAAATTACTATTGCTTGAATGGTTTTATTCTCTTTCGGAGTCCGTTGAGGAAGAAATGATATGAAGAAACTATCCATTGAATTGCATTTGGGGAGTGTATACAAATTAAAGTCTCTAAAATTCAACTTAAAAATGGACATATTTCATCAGCAATATTTATTGGTTATATTTTGTGTTTAACAGTTTT
>NW_006361177.1:0-692 GCF_000327345.1 Myotis davidii
GAAGAGCTTCCCTGAGTTACTTTCTATTCCACTTCTGTATAATAGCAACCATAGCAGTGCTTGGCCAAAGGGACATGGGGCAAGAGATTTTTTGCATTATTATAGATTTTTTTTTGTTCAGTTATTCAGCCATCTGACATCCTAAAATCAATGCAGAGTCTACTATATTATATACCAGGCCCTCGGTGTGGTCTAAAGACAGAGCAATAAACAAACCATGAATCCTGCCAAGGAACTCACCAACTACTGTAAGTGTGATATGCAGTTGTTGTTTTTTTTACTTTTGAAATATAGAAAAAATTATCTTTACCAAAAAAAAGAAAAGGAAAAAGTTTCCAGAAAATGCAATATATAAGGCCAATAAGCTAGGTTTTTCATTAAAGTGGGGGAGAAAGATTGATGGAAGAAAACTTTTAAAGGAGAACATATTCATCCTGCCGGATGTGTGGTGAAATGAGGCTCAGGGAGTGTTGGTATTTTTTTCCCAATTTTTCTACAGTTAACAGGATGTGGCACTAATTCTGTTAGAGCTTGAATCCCTGCTCTTGTCATTCTCCCAGCTGTTGCTTCATTGGGTCCTAAAACCCAAAAAGGCACCAGGGGAGGGAATCCAGGTCTTGCCAAATTGAGTTCACATTTTGCAGAATAAGATAATATCTGTGAACCCTAAACAAAAATAAATAAGTAAAAAA
>NW_006361178.1:0-692 GCF_000327345.1 Myotis davidii
TTCACCTTTCTCCCTGAATTTCTGCATTGCTACTGAACCAAGGTTTCATTTTAAAACTGTTATTTATTCTGACTTTCTTATCCAAACCGTGCAGTGGCTAACCAAAGAGTATATAAAGGAAAGTTTCTGGAAATAAATAAGCTAATAAATGAAGAAGGAATGATAGAGATTGAATAGCACAATTTTGCAAGCCCTAATGAATCACTGGATATAGGCACTGAGCACCAACTGATGCCTAAACACCACGAAGAATAACAATAAGATATTATGTGCCCCCTGATGGAAACACACAATACCCCCTATGAAAGTTTTCTTGCCAAAAAATTTCCAGTCTGAATCCCAAGCCTTTAGAACTAGTTACAAATTTACAAAGCACAGAGGTCAGAAGCACATGCTAACCTTTACCCTGGGGATGCCATTAACAAATTCCAGACTGTGGGAAATTCTATAGTACAAGCAGATAAATTGCAAGAAAATAAAAGAGATGGAGGGGGAAGTAGAGATTAAAAGAGACTTAAAAGATGCATCAATTGTAATGTTAAAACATTTTTGGAAATTTATACAGTGTGTTACCTAATCTCTTTGAGCCTCAGTTGCCTCGTCTGTACAGTGGGGCTGGTCACAGAACTATTGTGAGGATTACATGAGCTACTATTCTAAGCCATTTAACATGTTTATATCAGACTAGAGGC
>NW_006361179.1:0-692 GCF_000327345.1 Myotis davidii
ATCAGAATCTTAATTTTGTTTGTGAATAAATATATTGTGATCAGAAGGGAATACCTAGAATCTTAAGAATGAGAGTTTTTGCTGGTTTCGAGGCAGCATCCTTGAGAGTTAATAGTGACCTCTGGCAATTTGGGGGTCATGGGATGGGGTGTGGTGTCAGTCTTCGTAAGGCTTAGTGGAAGGTGATCTACAGGAATGAGGGTAATCAGGGCTCCGAAGAAAGACCTACCCTAGATGGAACGATGTGTGGGGCTGGGAGTGGTGGCATTTAGCTCGTTCTGTGAACTCAGTTTGATATCCTGCAATCACTTTGTCCTCATATAGCTTTACTTCATTCTTCTCAGGCCAGAACCGATGTTGAGGCCTAAGAGCTTCTGGTGGTGAGGGAACAGCATTAACTAGTTCTGAGCCATCCATCTGTAGTTCTGCACTGACAGGAAGGCCTCTGTCTTTGAGAGTAATAGGAAGGGACTCAGTGGTGAGGATGATCCTGAAAGGTCTCTTGTCCAAGTGGTTGCAGGAGGGGACCAGCTCTGCCCACTCACCTTTAATGGAGTCAGCTGGTCGGAACCCAGAAGGCTGTGAATGCTTTGGCTGTGAACACTAATGGGCCCTAGAGCAGTTTTACCTCACAACGTTTATTTTCCTCTTGAACTGTTAAAAGAATATTCTAACTGACCTCCCTATTTTTT
>NW_006361180.1:0-692 GCF_000327345.1 Myotis davidii
TAGCATTGATGTTTTTAACTTAAGAAACCATCAGCACTAATCTGTTTAGCATTAATAATTTTTAATGCTGGGAATTTGAAACTCTGAGAGCAGTTGGAAGAATGCAAACATTAGGATTATTACTGATTACCAAATAAATGTCCTGGTATGAAAGCTATGAAACAATATAAAAACTTTAAAGTTTATGCACACACTATTAGAAAATAAAGGCTTATGTCTTGATCTTTGCAGTAAAAATATCCTCTCCCCTGCCTATAATACACTTAACCAGATAAGGTTACAGTTATGGTCACCACGTGTTTTATTAGAGCAGGGCATTCTGTCTTCTAAGTTTCTGGTCGGAGGTTGAAGCTGTGTACAACAAAACAAGCACCATCTTCATACAAGCACTGCATGTGGCAAGTGTCTTTAGCTTTAACGGTAGTTCACAATATTAAAGATGAGAGTATGAAAGCTAATAATCTTGGTTATTTTTTCAAAAAATGCTTCTTAATTAAAAAAAACACACCAAACACCCAGAAAAACAAAAAATCAAAGATTAAGGCTCAGTGCTGACAATACAAAGGAATGATAAGAAATAAACATTAAAATTTCACGAGACATTTTCTTGGGTAAAGACTGAACATGTGAGACCACTGACCCTGTAAAGTAGGGGTGCAGGGGAAGAAAGGCTGAATATCTCTCCTTTAAAA
>NW_006361181.1:0-692 GCF_000327345.1 Myotis davidii
GTTTTCTTTGATTACAAAAGCGACATTATTAACTGGTACACCTGGTACTAGTAATTGAAGCCAAACTAACCACCTATATCCAAAATGGCTTCATAATAAAGCCAGTGTTTAAGATCAAATATTGGTGTCTGGAGGTGGAAGCTTTCTTGGAAAGTAGCTTGGAGGTTTTAAGTGAGAATAATTAGTTACATTATGAAAGATGAAGAAATGCAGGTGACACTGTCTTAAATTTAAAAATAAAGAAATGATGTGGCAACATAGATCACATATATTTGACAATGTTTTAGAATAAAATATTCCAGGCTTGCTGACAGAGTTATTCTCCATTCAGGACTAAGAAGCATTTTCAGGTGTTGACACTCAGGGATACTCAATAGACTGTCCTCAGACGCTTTCTCCAGATATCCCTCTCTTTGAGGGAGCCGCCTATTAGAATCCCTACCTCATCATCTTGTTATGCTGGGAAAACTTCTTGAAGTTCTCCAAATCATTTATTCTCAATTGGTTGAAACAAAACATATTTTTCTCCAATCTTATTCATTTGCATGTGGAGGTGGTATTGAAGGTTAAAATTAAAATCAATTAATCTACATCTGTTAAATAGGCCATTGCTAAAACATTTCCTTCATAAATAGAAAGAGAAAAAAAATGTGGTTTAAAGTTAGACCCAAAAAAGAAAGAACTCTTACCAT
>NW_006361182.1:0-692 GCF_000327345.1 Myotis davidii
TAAATTATATAAATGTCTAACCACTATGCTGTGTGCCTGAAGTTAATATAAAATAATACTGAATGTCGACTGTAATTGAAAAATATTCAATTTACAGTTAACAGAGGTTTAAGCAGTTATTTCTTGCAGTATTTTTCTAAGTTTTGGATTACAAATCCATTGCTCAAGTGCTACTGCTTATGGCTCTTCTCCCTATGAACAGTCATTGAGCTAAAATGTGGAGCTTATATGGAATGAAATACATAAAACAGAACTCTAGCAAATGCTATCCTAAGAGCTGAATGGGATCTTAGCTAAAAACTATTTATCAACCCTTTCTTGCTACTGGGGAAGCCCCTAGCTGCGTGTGCTTAGAATAATGTATCTATTAGTCTTGTTCTATTCTAAACCTCTTCTCTTAGTTCTGTTTCTGCCTCTGACCCATATGGTTTGCATCTATATCCTACATCTGGGAGTAATCCAAAGTAGCAAATGTTACCTGTAGTTGTTCAAAGCTCAGCTTGTAAGGGACAAATGTCTGAACTCCATGGGTTCTGTCAACTGTAATTCTACTGCTTCTTCTATCTGCTATTGCTCAATCTTTGAGTTTGAGGAAGTATAGTTCTCTTATGCAATTCCTTCCAAATGCTCCCGAGTAATAAGAATGACCAAAATATTTTTAAAATAAGTTTTGGCAGGAAATATAATATTGC
>NW_006361183.1:0-692 GCF_000327345.1 Myotis davidii
AGAAACTGAAGACACAAATAAATGGAAAGATATCCCATACTCATGGATTGGAAGAATTAATATTGTGTAAATGTTCATATCACCCAAAGTGATGTACATATTCAACACAATCCTTATCAAAATTCAATGGCATTTTTCACAAAAGTAGAAAAAATAATGGTAAAATTTGTTCAGAATCACAAAATATCCTGAATAGCCAAAGCAATTCTAAGAAAAACAGACAAAGCTGAAGATATTATGATCCCTAATTTTCAACTATATAACAAACCTATAGTAATCAAAACTGCATTGGTATTAGCAGAAAATGGGACAGAGAGATCAATGAAACAGAAGAAATAAACCCGCACATATATGGTCAATTATATATATGCAAAAGGAGCCAATAATATGCAATGGAGACAGAGCAAGAACAGTCTCTTCAATAAATTGGATTGAGAAAACTGGACAGCTACACATAAAAAATGAAATTAGTCCACTATCTTACATTATATACAAAAACTCACTAAAAAATTGATTAAAAACTTGAATATAATACCTGAAACTATAAAGAAGTAAGGAGAAAACATAGATGGTAAATTCCCTGACATCAGTGTTACACTGAGTGTTTGGATCTGCCTTCAAAAGCAAAAGCAACAAAAGGAAAAATAAACAAGTTGGACTAAAAAACTTCTGCACAGCAAAGGAAAACATCA
>NW_006361184.1:0-692 GCF_000327345.1 Myotis davidii
TCAACCACTGAGCCATGCTGGCCAGGCTGGAAAAGCCTCTTAAAAGAGGAGACTCCTGAGCTAAGACCTGAATGACAGGAAGGAGCCAGCTATGCAAAGGGAAAAGCAAGTACAAAGGCCCTGAGTTGGGAATGAACTTAATGATTCCAAAGAGCGGAAAGAGAATCAGTATGGCTGCCGTACTGTGAGTGGGGGAGCAGGGCTGGAGTGAGGTCAGAGAGAAAGACAGGGGCCAGACCAAGGTGGGCCCTCTAAGCCATAATAAGGCCTTTACATTTTATTAGAAGTGCAATGAAAAGCCAGTAAAGGAAGGGGGTGATATGATCTAAGTTACTATTAGTGTCATCACTCTGGCTGCTGTGGAGAGAATGGTTTGTAGGAGTACAAAAGTGGAGGCTGGTAAACTGTGGGGGCTAGTATAGTAATATGGTGAGAGACAATGACTGTGGGAGTTACAAGAGCTGGAGAAACACAGATAGGTACAAGTTATATGTGGAGGAGAGTCAGACGTGAGGGGCAAGGTTATCTACATAACTGAAGGTTTTCTTTCCCCACCTACACCTACATCTTGCTCTTACCTCCAAATCCATATATATTGCACTAATGGCCACCTTGATGCCTTGTCTGAAAATGGTCTTCTGGTCCTTTCTCAGCATCTGCTCAGTGGTCAGGCCTAGAAAATAGATGTGAGA
>NW_006361185.1:0-692 GCF_000327345.1 Myotis davidii
TCAGGATATGAATGATTCTACTGAAATAGGCATTGTTATTGGAAGACTAAAGATAAAGATGTTCATGGTGATATCCTTGGTATAGAAACCAAAACAACTCTGCAATTAGGAACAATTGATTTGGTGAGCTTATGGTGAAAAGCGAGTTGGCCCTGAGGTTGTAAGAAGCAACATTAAATTGGAAAGGCCAGAGAGCCCTTACATAAGTGGGACTACAAGTATAATTGAAACAAGAGGTGATCATATTCAACCACTCAACAAGTATCTATTGACTATCTATTATGTGCTAAGCCCTTCACTAGTAGCTGGAGATATAATAATGAATAAAATAGTCATGGAAATTACAGCCTAGTGAGGGGAGGCAAACACTAAGCAAATCATTACACTGATGACTTGTGTGATGATGACACACAAATAAATTGCTTAATTACGATTGTCATAAGTACTGTCTCCATTTGAATGAAAACTCCATGTGCTCAGAACTTTGAATTGGTCACAGATTATAGCTCCAGCCTGGTGAATACTAAGTGCCTAGCACATACTAAGCACTCACTGCATGCTTGTTGACTCAATTGGCTGTGGGAAAGTACATGATGAAAACAGAGTATAAAGCAAAAGTCCCAGCAAAATCTAGGGCTCAGTTGTGATGGTTAAGCTGAAATCTGGAAAATAAATCGGAAAGAAGGGTAGAG
>NW_006361186.1:0-692 GCF_000327345.1 Myotis davidii
TAAACAATAAAGAATTTAAATTTTAAAAAATCATTGAAATAAAACAATTTTAAAAAGGACATTGAAGGGGTCCTAGATTTTGCCTAGATATTCTGACTCTGATTACACAATAACTAAGTTAGTTATTCATTGCTGCAGTTAATTTTTAATCTGCAAAGACAAGTGAATAAACCAATTATTCCTCTGTTAGAAAAGCAAGCATTACACATTGACTCTTTGACTCTGAGTGTTGGAGAAACCAATCCAAATCTACTTCTGAATCTCATGAACAAGCTATGGAGTCTTATGTTCAGATATCAAATTCAAGCCATCTTATTTGAAGGATGATAAAAAAAATCCCATTATTTTACAAGATGTATACATAATTCAGTTTTCATTAGTTTCATTTATATTCATAGGATTTAAGTACAAAGAAATAGCATAAGACAGGTCAGGGTAGCCTTGTATGTAGGACAGTGAAATGTGAACCCTGTTAGTTTTAGAAATTTAGAAGCTTAATCAGGAAACTGGAGAAACATACTTCAAACTAACGTGTGTGGCAATGTTGGCTGCCATTAGCAGTGTGACCGTATTATTGCCTAAACCACAGGAGGGGTAACTATTGACCTTAAACAGAGCATTTGCTTCCTTTTCTCTCTCTTATTTTTTTCTATGTCAGTTTGTTTCCTTCTCTCTCTCTCTCTCTCTCTCTC
>NW_006361187.1:0-692 GCF_000327345.1 Myotis davidii
ATTTTTTTCAGTAACCCCCTGAGCTGTCAGGAAGTGGGTACCCACATGGATGCAGTAGAATAATCTAGGTCCTCTGGAAACTGACTCAGACTGTGATCTTTGCACCTCCTGCATGACAGTCAATTTGGGGATTTTATTAAAATGTAGAATCCTAGATCCTACATTAGGCCTATTGAACAAGAATTCATAGGTTGTATAGTAGAGGGTATTTTTTATTTTTAGGAACTTCCTGCTTGATTCTTTCATACCTTAAATTTTGGTAAACTTTGCCAACTCAAGAAGGGTAACCTGCCATAATATCATGACTTAACAAAAGTCGCCCCTTAAAATGCAATATTTGAATAAATTTGAATGAAGTATAATTTGAAAATTTGCCAATGATTTTGATAAAATATCAACTATTTTTCTCAACTTCTTTGGTGTTTTTAAATTAAGTGTTGGCTTCTTTTGCCATTTTCATTTTGCATAAAAATGGTTCCCATATCTGGGATAAACAGAGTTTGGAGTGAAAGAAGAAAAGAGTGAATGATGCAAGAGAGATGGATGGGGAATATACTTTGCATGGTTATTTTAAGGATATTTGCTCATACTAACAACAGTGGGCACTGATCATATTTAAGCAGAGACAAGAAACAGTCCACTTTCTAGCATTTGTGAAAGCTCTTTCTGGGACATGAAATTGGAATTGGGGG
>NW_006361188.1:0-692 GCF_000327345.1 Myotis davidii
CTCACATTCAGCCAGTGGTATTGATATTGCTCATATTCTGAGGGAAAAGAATATACAATTTGAATAACTGAAGGACATGCAGTAGACCTTTGCCATGACCTCTGCTTTGTATGAAACCATATCTTCACAGTGGAGAAACCGTCAGTTTGGAGGCAAAGAGAATCTGAAGAAACATCTTTGTCAAACTCTTGCCTGTGCCTAATTCCCACAATTCCCCACACATTCTGGACTGTCTCAGAATTTACAAATATCAACAGACTCCTGTGGTATTTTTTTTTTGTATGTCACATCCAAGCTAAAGTAAAAATGGCTAATTCCTTTTTAATCTTGTCCTCTTTCTCGCTCTTTGGATTTAATTTTGACTGTAATTTTGACCACTGCTAAAATATATCATTAATAATGTCTGCATGAAACATTGAGGAAACCTCTGTTTTTCTCACAGAGAGGATGCCCTCCCAGTTCCTGCTGGTGAGAAATCTGAGTCCTGTTGGCAGTAACCACCAAGCAGGGTTTGCAACTATCTGTTGCCCATCCTTCCAGCGACATTGATTTTCTCATTGGCCCAAACACAGTAATCTATCATCTATTTCCACCCATGGTTTTTACATCCCATTCTGCCCTCTGAAATATTCTTTCTCTTCTTCTTCTTTTCAATGACAATCCTAGCAACCTTTCACATCTGAGCTTGTCCA
>NW_006361189.1:0-692 GCF_000327345.1 Myotis davidii
CTAGTGCTCTGCAGAATGACCAGCAAGCATCTCCAAATGCCATAAATAGGTTTTCAACATGACTTCTGTAATACCAGAAAAAGTGCTGTGTTTTCCTGCACATTTTCTCCTTCCATGTACTATCTTCTTAAATACTCTGACTAGACACTTACACAATGTGTTGGTCTGACAAAGCCTCCCCATATTTTTTTTCTGCATTTTAGCAGGATGCCCTGAGCATAATATATCTTATCGATGCCAGATCAGACAAATCTCCGAGTAAAGGGAAAACCAACTGCTTGCCTCAGTGCAGAGTAGACAGTATAGAGAACCAATCAGCATGAATTATGTCAATACTAAACTAAATTTAGGTCTAAGCAGCCCAAGTAACTCCCTGCTGCCCTTATTTCTATTGATTAGAGATGTTTAAAACCTTTAATTGATTAGGGTCAAATTCCTTGAGGATAATTTTAAAATAAAATGAGAAACAGTGATGTTTTTAATATGTGTTTTTGTATCTGTTACCAAATTAAAATAACTTTCGTGCTTCATTTGCAAGGGAACCTCCACTATTCACTATGAAATGAATTCTTTCCTGCCAAGTCCACTAAAGATGTAGTTGTTAAGCTATTCATTCATCCATTAAATAACTTACCAAATGTCCAATATTGCAGGGTCCTGTATTAGTATTTGAAGTTTTAAAGGGGGAAAAA
>NW_006361190.1:0-692 GCF_000327345.1 Myotis davidii
TGCTTCGCCTGTGAGCTAAGTGGACTATGGCAGTAAAAGAAAGCCTTCAGGCAAAAAGTTGCAGGTGTTTGTAGTTCAAAGCCCTGGATTTGGTCATGCATGAAAATGGTGAATGCCAGAATATATGGGGGTTGGGAGCACCATCCATGTCTGCTACAAAGTCTGACAATTGAAGACTGTGAAATGGTACAACTGCTTTGGAAATGATTGGACATTATCTAGTATACTTGAAGATGTGCATATGCATGATGCCAAAGTTCTATTCTTTTTTATATAACCAAAATAAGCTGGCTTATGTAAACCAGAAGAAATATGTTTTAAATAACTATTATAGCATTAATGTAATAAACCCAAACTAGAAGAAACTCAAAGGTCTACCAATGGTAGAATGGAGAAACAAATTGTGATATATTCATACATCAGACTAAGAATAAGTACAGCAGACCTAGAAGAAAGAGAGTCAACCTGAGAAAGTGGTATAATGATCACTTTATAAAACAGTACAAAAAAGAAAGAAAATCTTAAAAGTCTTCAATATGTAACCTAATTGTATCTCATATACATAAGACAAGAACCAGTAATCATGAGAAGGTGTCACTCTGAAGACAATAGAGGGTTCTTATAAATGAGAAATCAAACTGTTCACTAAAAAGTCATTGGAGCCCGAGCCTGTTTGGCTCGGTGGATAGAGC
>NW_006361191.1:0-692 GCF_000327345.1 Myotis davidii
TTGGGTTGTTTTCACTTTTTGGCTATTATGAATGATTCCACTATAACCATTTGTGTAAAAGTTTTTATGCAGACGTAAGTTTTCATTCTCTTAGGTATATATCTAAGAGTGGAATTGTTTGATCATACAGTAACTCCGTATTTACATTTTTGAGGAGCTGCTAAACTGTTTTCTAAAGTGGCAACACACTTGTATGTCCACTAGTCCATATGTATGAGAGTTCCTATAGCTCTACACATTTAGTAACACTTGTTATTGTCCATCTTTTTTTAATTAGAGCCATCCTAGTAGATGTGAAGTAGTATCTAATTGTGCTTTTGATTGCATTTCTTTAATGACTAATGATGTGTGACATTGTTTCATGTGCTTATTGGCCATTTGTCATGTTCTTTGAAGAAATGTCTAAGTTTATTGCCCATTTTTAAATTGGGTTATTTCTCTTTTTGAGTTATAAAAAAATTCTACATATTCTTAACAGATACACGATCTGCAATTATTTTTGTTCCCATTATGTTGGTTGCCTTGTCACTTTCTTGATGGTGTGTCCTCTAAATTACAGAAGTTTTTAATTTTGATGAAGTCCAATCATCTATTGGTATAATAGCCAAGAAGCCATTATCTAACTTAAGGTCATGATGGTTCATGCCTATGCTTTCTTCTGAGTTTTATAGTTTTAGCTCTTACATTTAGGT
>NW_006361192.1:0-693 GCF_000327345.1 Myotis davidii
CTATCCACTGAGCCAAACCAGCCAAGGCCTGACCACCCTTTTTAAAGTAGGTCACACCCACCCATCCACTCACCCCTCCCCTTTACTATTTTCAACACCAAGATTATTTCCTTCCCAGCACATATCAAACAGCAATCACCCCCAGAGGCACAAACGGATGAATGAAAGCTGTTTTATGAAAGCTCTTTTAGAATCACTGCGGTCTCTGAAGCCATCCTCTGCCCCTCCCTGCCCCCAGGAACAGGTGTGGTACAGAAGCAGCATTGGGGACCAAGCAAGAGTGCCTCAAACATCTGCCACCAAACTGAGTGCGCTTGCTTCCTGCTCCTCAGAGCCCATTTTAGGTCTTTCTCTGTAGCAATTTCTCTATCTCAGCTTTGTGGGAATGAGGGGAGTCCTCTGCCGTAAGCAGCACTCTCCCAGACAATGTTATTTGAAAGGGCTAAAGAAGCAACAAATAACTCATCCCAAAATAACCCTGCTTGGCTTCCAGCTGCTCTGAACAGCTGGATGCTGTTTCTGAGCCAAAAATCTTCTGTCTCTACACTAATAAGACGAGGATAGACCGAACACATTGAGATATATTGAATGGGGTCATTGTATTGGCTGTATTGGCATGACATTGGTCAATAAAACTATAGAGGCGTCAGAGGTACAATCCTATAACACATCATCTGTATATTGTTTTGTGTG
>NW_006361193.1:0-693 GCF_000327345.1 Myotis davidii
AGGACACAGGTCCACAGGAGCTACCTTAACAAGAATGAAGTGCCACTCCCGCTTTAGTAAAAGCTCTCGGCGGTGTGTGCAGCCAGCCTGGCCCTGGGCTTTGGGAGTATTTTCAGTTTGCAACAATGTAAAGCACAGATAAGTTTTAATTTTCCCTTCCATTCAATGCCAGAGAAAGCCCTTTGCCAGATAGAGTCAATGGACCAAAAACAAATTTCTAAAGTCAAAATATTCAATCCTCAGTTCTATACCCTTTCCATGTGAAATGGATACAACAAAGTGCCTTAATCTAACCACCATTTCAACGTGTAAGAGCCAAAACCACATTGCTGTGGCGATCTAAGTTCCTTTCTCTCTCCAACTTGATTTCTTTTGCCTACTGATCTCAGGCCACCCTCACTCCCTTCTGACTCTCAATAGTATGGTGATCTATGCCTTACCCACCCAATTTTTCAATATTTCCAATCAATCCAGCCCACATTCCTGTTCATGAGGCAGTACTGACTGCTTCAATGTTCTATTTCTGACCCTGCTGGAAGGAAGCAGAGGGAGGGCTTATGGGCAGTGTTTATAAAGTCTGTAGTGGTGTACAGTAATGTCCTGGGCCTTCACATTCACTCGCTACTCACTCACTCACCCAGAGCAACTTCCAGTCTTCCCAGCTCCATTCATGGTAAGTGCCCTGTACAGGTG
>NW_006361194.1:0-693 GCF_000327345.1 Myotis davidii
CTTACTTTCCCATATATTGGCTCATTCAGTATTTTAATTTTGATTTCCATCCTCAAACCTGGTGAGGATGGTGGACCATAGAGGGTTGTCCCTATTCTACAGATGAGAAAACTGAGGCTACACCAGGTTAAGCTACTTGCCTGAAATCATATAGCAGAATGAAACAAGGTAGAGCCAGCCTACAGGGGACTCAAAACATCTCTCTTGGTACTACTTGGCCCAGGCTAGGTTTATGCCAGATTTCTATGAGTTATCATACCTCCATATAGACAAGAATGTAAGCTAAATATCGTGGATGAGTGCTGTCCTTACTCTTGAAGCCTGACAGCCAAGAGAAACTAACTAGTAGGAAGGGAACTTGTCTGTCCTGACTCAGCCTTCAAGAACATTTCTGAATGTTCTGGACACTAATGGGCGTGGTTCTGTCTAAAGGGTTATCTGCATCAGACCAATCCCTACCGATGAAACCAGTGTGGGAGAGGCAATAGCATTGTCCCAGTTCATGGATCTTCCACTGTGAGTAGCTTGAATTGTGCATGAACATGCCGAGGAGCGGAGCCTACACAATCCTCTTCCTATTATTGGGATTCGAGGAGGCCTGATAAACAATATTCCTTTTCCGCGCCTCAATTTTTAACCAATTTAGAATAAGGTAATGTTTTAGCTCAGGCTGCTATAACAAAGTACCATAGA
>NW_006361195.1:0-693 GCF_000327345.1 Myotis davidii
TCTTCTCGTACCTCATTTTCTCATCATGTTATTTCTTACTCTCTGCTTTCATCAGACTCATGACAGTTTCAGCCGTAGGCATACGTAGTCATCATATTAATTTCTGCTATAACACATGGACCATGCTTTCTATATTTCATAACTTGCCATTTCTCCAGTGGTATCAAACCAAACTTCCTTACTAAAAGTCAGTTTAGAGGGTCTTTCTGTAGAATGGCTGTCATCCTATGCAAACCAAATACATGCTCATGCAATTTTTAAGTGCTGAATTGGTATCTGACCTTTTTTCCAGATGACCAACAGATTTCCTTTTACCCAGGAAAAGGACTTCATACATTTATGTTCAGAGTAGAACTGTGATCACAGGCAAAATTAAGACTTTGAGGTGCAATATACATACATATTTTAAGGCATCTTGGGAAAATTGTTGTCCCATAGAATTTTTATTTCAGCAAATAGAAACAATAGTTTTGCTTTGCTCTCAAGATAAGCATCTAGTGTGTGTATATTCCTTATATACAGAAACACTTCAATAAACTCTGTACCTTAATTAGAATTTTTCTGAGTTCTATGTAGCAGAGGTCTTAAACCTGGCTCCACATTAGAGTCAACTTTTTAATACCAATGGCTGGGACAGTTGCTCAGAGCTTCATAAAAATTGATCCAGCCCTGGCTGGTTTGGCTCAGTGGATA
>NW_006361196.1:0-693 GCF_000327345.1 Myotis davidii
TGTTAATACATGAAATTCACTGAAAAAAGACTGAACTATAGCTAACTGTAATTACTTCCTTAAATATTGATTCAATTTATATCATTCTTAAACTATAACGCTTGTTAATTTTTGTTTCTGCATAGTTGTATTAGAAAAATCCTAATTATCTTCAGAAAGAACATAAATAAAAGGAAGAAACAATCTATTGTTATCAGTTTAAATACACTAAAGGGAAGGCTCACTGCTTATGAGGTGAAACCTATATAATTATACTCTAATTTCCTTGACATAGCACAAAGGATTATTTATTTTGGATCCAAGTTTATCCTTCTAATCTCATCTGCTGATATTCAGTGCTGCCACTTTATTATGTGAGCTACATGAGCCCACGGGTTAGCATTCTTCCCTGCTGTATTCCCAACACCCAAAATAATGATTCTCACATAAATGGCTTCTCAATAAATATTTTCAGTAAACAAATGAATAAGTTAAGTCTATTTGAGCAGTTTTTTAATGTTAATGATGCAGAATATATAGTTTATTTGAAAAATAAATACTGCTCTCTAGCCCTGTGCTTGATTCCCTGTCCAGTAGGTACTTAATATGTGCCAAATCTTTTATTTTTATATCTCTAGAAAGCCATGTACTCTGTACCCCATACAATTTCTTATTGGATTATAATATAAATATGCTTTTAATTATTTTTAAATC
>NW_006361197.1:0-693 GCF_000327345.1 Myotis davidii
GCTCTGTAGTATCTTTTCCCTGAGGTTCTGCTACAAAGAGACTGGGAACAAGGCCCCAGTTTGAAGTTTGTACCTCGTTTGAAATCCAGCAGGAACCAGCGGTAGCAGAAGTAGAAGTGAGTGTAGTCTCCATTCTGATGCATCAGTTCAAAGAGCTCTGAGTCCAGGATCTGTCAGAGGAAGGAAAGGTGGGCATCAGCTTCCTGAGGAAAGGCCAGACCAGGGGGGACAGCTGCATAAATGAAGGTCCATCCCCATACTGGACACCATATAGCCCTTCATAACCAGGTGCAGTAAAAAATGGGCAAAGGATCTGAAGCAGAAATCAGCCTCGCTCAACCTAACCCAGTCATTTCTCCTAAATAGATATGCAAATGGCCAATAAGCACATGAGTAATTCTCCATGTCATGAGTTATTAGGTAAATACAAATAAAACCATAATGAGATACCATTTGACACCTCTAGGAAGACTATAATAAAAATGACAGGCAGCAAAGTGTTGACAAGGATGGAGAGAAACTGGAAGCCTCATATGCTGTTGGTAGGAATGTAAAATGGTGTGGCTGCATATAGATTTATATCCCCAAGAGAAATGAAAACATATGTCCACATAAAAACCTGTACATGAATGTACAACATTATTCATAATGGCCATAAAATGGAAACCACCCAAATGTCCATCAACAGATGAA
>NW_006361198.1:0-693 GCF_000327345.1 Myotis davidii
TATGACACCAAAAACACAAGCAACAAAAGCAAAAACAGACAAATGGCACTACCTCAAACTTAGAAACAGCAAAGGAAACAATCAACAGCATAAATAGGCAGCCTGCAGAATAGAAGAAAATATTTTCAAACCATATATTTCATAAGGGGCTAATATTCAAACTATATAAAGACTCAACAAAAAACAACAACAAATAACCCAATTTAAAAAATGGTCAACGGACTTGAATAGATATTTCTCCAAATGAGATATACAAATGGCCTAAAGCACATGAAAAGATGCTCAACATGGAAAACATGAATCAAAACCACAATGAGATATCACTTTACATTCATTAGGATGACCATTGTAAAAATAAAGATAAATAGAAAATAACAAATGTTATGAAAATGTGGAGAAATGTGAACTCTTGTACATTGTTCATTGGAACATAAAATGGTGCAGTCATGATGGAAAAGAGAATGGAAGTTTCTCAAAAAGTCAAAAAATAGAATTATTATGTAATACAGCTATCTCACTTCTAGATATATATCCAAAAAATTAAAGCAGGATCTTGAAAAAATATTTGCACACCCATATTCATTGGTGCATTATTCACAATAGCCAAGTGGTAGAATCAATCTAAATGTCTAACAACAGACAAGTGGATAAAGAAAATATGATCCTCAACAAAATCTTAGCAAATCGGATCCA
>NW_006361199.1:0-693 GCF_000327345.1 Myotis davidii
TTCTTTCATTGGTCCCACTTTCACCGAGCTAATGTTGGGTGGTTAAATATGAGTATACATGAGCACACAGACAGTGAACAAAAGCCCCTCATTCTGTGAACACATGTGCCTGTTGTTGTGGGCACTGAGCCCAGCTTGCTTTAAGTCTGTCATTTGAACAGTGTCCCAGATTCTCCTTTGAAATGTATAGCTCACCCCTTTTTATTAACCTAAATATTGGGTTATCTGATGGTTTTTTGATAAGATTCTTGCTCATGTCCAGGCACACTTTCTTTTCTTTTAAATAGGTCATTTATTTCTCTTGTGTTGACCTTCAGGAATGTTGCGCTATGAACTGAAAGCATATCCCCACAAAGTCAGATTTTAGTAATGCAGCTTATTATTTTAAAACAAAAGAAATTTCACACTTGATATGCTAATTTGGAGACCAGGACGTTTTTTTGTCAGGCCTCAATCAGTCCTTGTATTGTTGTTTTGATTGATTGTTTGTTTTAAGAAAAAGCAAATCTAGGATCATTGAAATGGAAAAACTGTAAACCATGCAAGATGGGAGTTTTGGTCAAGATGGCAGAGTAAGATAGATGGATGCTGTGCTCACCTCCTCCCATGACCACATAAAATTGCTGCAAAATTATAGATAAATCAACCTGGAGAACCATTTGAAGACTAGCTGAACAGAAGTCCTATAACTAA
>NW_006361200.1:0-693 GCF_000327345.1 Myotis davidii
AGAGTTGAGCACACACTTATTTATAGTGACTACTCGGCACTAAATAGCTTGGAAACTAGGAAACTCCTCAGATCTAGGAAAACTGGGATGATTGGTCACCTGTCTATCTCATATCCTAGCAACCCCTTTCTGTCTATGTAAACCTGAAAAACAGCTGCACGGGCACCGGGAAATATAAAAACAAATGATCATAGTATTTTCATAATACAGAAAATGGAAACGATAGAAATGTCTATTTACAGGAGAATAAATAAATTGTGATATGGTCACACAATGGGATATTATTTAGCTGAACTGAAATACAGCTATATGTAGCAACATAGGTGAACTTTAGACACGTAAGTGTTCAGTGAAATGAGCAAATCTGCAAACTATATGAATATGAGATCATTATCATAAAGCTCAAAAGGAAGCAAAAATTAATAACACGTTCATGTTTAGTTCTTTTTTAAGCCAGGAATTGACACAAACTTAGGATAATGGTTACCTTTGGAGGGGAGGTGGGGAAATGGAATTGGAAGGCATATGCTCTCCAAAGAAGAACTAATAAACTAATCAATGACTAGGTTCCTGGAAAGTGTTCACTGGATTTTGTATCTTCGCTATTGGCTTTAACTTTTATTTACCTTTAGTTATGCTGTTTTTGCTTTTTGTTTATTTTACCTCTTTAAAAAGTGCCATTTTTATCTCACT
>NW_006361201.1:0-693 GCF_000327345.1 Myotis davidii
AAGGGGTCGCTACCCACAGTTTGAGAACCGCTGCAGGCCAATCCCCTTTTATCCCTGCAGGTCTCACTACATACCTCTACACAGAGGACATTTTTGGGAAAATGATATTTTCACTATTCACTGGGGCTTAGACCCACATTCCTAAGTGCTATCCTATCCAGTGAAGCAGGCTGGCCACCTATGAGCCACTCACACCTGCGTGCACAAAAAATGTAAATGCCAAAGCATACTTGCTTTCCCAACTTTTTTCTCCTAATATAGTATCAGTATTGTATCCCTTAACAGATGAGAGAACAGAGTGTTGGCAATATTTAATCTGTATTATTCATTACACCTTTAAATTAGCTTTTATAAATATCAGACACTACACCATACCACACCACTAAAAATGAATCACGGCTAAGAACAAGAACTGAACCCATTAAACACAGCATCACAGTTTGCTTTGCTAAAGGACAAATCCCAACCAAGAAGATAATCCTAGGGATAGAGTCAGAATGAGATTGAGGAAGCAGTTCATTATAACCACCTGGAATTCTGCTATTTGTAAAGATAGTGACAAAAATTTCCTTTCAGTATGATACATCATAACCAAGTGCTTACCCCGGGGAGATTATACATTAATACAATTTTATTTGATTATTTAACTACTATTTGCAGATAAATAATTCACACACACACGCACACACACAC
>NW_006361202.1:0-693 GCF_000327345.1 Myotis davidii
TCGACACTCAACTGTTGAGCCACACTGGATGGACTCAGATTATTTTTCTATCTCTGTCTCTCAGAGACCTTGGGAGGGAGGAGGGAGCTATACCTCTTTTCAGATCTTCCTAAAGACAAAAGTCTGGAGATGCTCCCAGCTGATGGACATCCACAGCTTAAACTGCCTCTTGCTCCTTGAGAGATGGGCACCTGGACACAGGCCCTTTAAATCCATCCGTCAGCGGCTCCAGGTCTTCTCCACACGATTTCCCACAGGCCCCTCCAATTCAGCCTGCCCAAACCGACTCCTCCTCCGCCTCAGAGGGCCTGCTTCTCTTTCCCCAGCCCCACGGGCATTGATTCCCTGTGCTCCCTAAATCTTTCCCATCCTTCCCCTCTCTCTCCCACTGCACTGGGTCAGGTCCTCCTTTTCTCCTTCCCATCTGGGTCTCTTCTCTTCACCTCCCTCCCACCCCTTTTTTAAGGAAAGACCCCAGGACTTTCCTTAAATGGAAACTGGGCCTTAAGAATCCCCAGCCCCCAGTTTAAAATCCGTTGCAACCTCCCCAGTGCCCTCAGGATCACACCCTTTGGAAGACAGCCGCTCCCGAAGCGGCCTGGCCTGCCTTACCCTTCCTGGCCCTTACACTCCAGCGGTGACGGCTACTTCACTGCTCCCCCAGCAGCCTGGCTCTCTCCCACTTCGGCCCTG
>NW_006361203.1:0-693 GCF_000327345.1 Myotis davidii
TATTGTTTAAAGTATTACAGATGTCCTCTTTTCCCCCCTTATTATTCTCAACAAAGTAAACATGGAATTGCCCAGCTGTCCAGGGAATTACATCATTCACTTGAATCATTCAACCATCAGAAACTGTATCATGAGCTCATCCTATGATGAACAATGGGAACATTGATCCATAGAGTAATCTACTTAGTTCCATAGCCTCAGATTACAGCGCATCATAAACAGGGTAAAGGGCTTGCCCCAAATCACATGGGCTACTCATGGTAAAATGCAGCCAAAGGCATATTTCCACCTCTGGTTTTGATTCTTTCTACCATTTTGATTAGCTAAAACAATCCATTCTAATAATGTCAGATAAAATAATACTTTAAGGAAATTCAAGTTCAAACATGACATAAATTACCAGAGGCCACCTAACAAATTGTGACAGAGACAGATTCTAAGCCAAGACACCAACCAAAGCCAACAATGAGCAGTCTCATATTATGTTTCTCTTGACTTTTCTAGACTCTGAGTTACTGTTTAAAATAAGAGTTTGAAAATAAGCATCCTCAGTCCATGGCAGTTGTCTACATGTTCACAAGTCATCCATTTCATTCTGGTTAGTCAGGCTATAGAGACATACTTTTGTCATCAATGACTATGATTTAGATGGACTTAGTATTGTTGTAATGGACCCCGCAAATCACACAAGGA
>NW_006361204.1:0-693 GCF_000327345.1 Myotis davidii
TTTTTTGTTGGACCTTGAGTTTAGCTTTGTGCTTATAACGCTAAATGGATCATGGCAGATTACATAGTTAGACTCCCTTGTCTACACAGAAAAGTTATTAATTAAAGGGGAGCACACTGCAAATCTCTGATGGTCCTACTTCCTCCAGCATCTAACTTAGCATAGTTGTGGTTTAATCGTTTCTTTGGTGCTTGATTGATTGGCTGATTCGTATTTAGTGATCATTTTTTATTTTCTTGTTGAACTTTATTCTACTATATGTATGCCTAGCAACTGCATGCCTATGCTAACTGAGTAGAAATTTTTGGTATTTTTATCATATCCAACTTATTTTCTGGCCTTACTTTGAAACATCTAAAACACTAGACATTTTTATACCAAGATTCTTTGAATTTTGAATGTTATTCCTTATTTCTGCCAAAAGATTATATAACATATAAAACTGTGACTTTATGTGGAAAATAAATTTGGCTCAATATTATGGGCACAACTTAGTGTCGACTACACTAAAACTTGTTCTTTCTGGCAGATGTTATACAAGATCTAAAATGATCATTTAAAAGAACACTTTCAATCACTCATTAAATAGTTCAGAGCTTCCATTTGCAGGTCACCCATTCTGACAGACCTATCAGTATACCATTCTCAAAATCAGTCTCCAAATGTAATTCTCCTCCTTCTCCTCCTTCTCCT
>NW_006361205.1:0-693 GCF_000327345.1 Myotis davidii
ATGAGATCAGAGGAATAAGGAGGAATAATCAGTTGAGAGGAGACAAGATATAGAAAGTGATGCTGGGAAGGAAGAGGCGGTGAGTCTTCAAAGCAGTGGGAATTTGGAGTAATCTAGTTAAGGTCGTTTTCTGTTATATGAAGCTTCCTATAAGTGCTGATGCTTGAACATTTTCAGTCCCGGGAAATCACTTCTTCCCAAGTCGATTCCATTTTGGACAACTCCAGTTGTTTGAAAGTACTGCTTTAAATAGCTCCCATATTGCCTTTCTATAATTTCCATTCATTGATCTATTTCTGCACTTAGAAATTATACAAAATAAGTCAAATTACTCTTCCACACAATATTTCTTCCGGTATTTGAAGACCGTTATCAAATCCTTTGCTGGCTTCTCCTCTAATAGTTCTTTTCTCTTGTTTTTCATGATCTAATTTAAAATTCCTTAACATCCTAGTCATTCTGCTTTAGACATCCTATAAGATGCCAAGGTACCTTGTAAACGTTAAGATATGATAATCCATTCAGCAAACACCTACTGATTATGTTCTACATGATAGGCAATTTTCTAGATTCAGGCAAAAGCACAGAGAATTAAATGGACAAGTCCCTTGACTTTGTGGAGTTTATATTCTAGTGGGGGAAAGGAGAAAACAAGAGAGAGAGAAGAGGGATATAGACATCCTATATAATAAA
>NW_006361206.1:0-693 GCF_000327345.1 Myotis davidii
GTGACCATCCATAGAGCCTACCAAATTATCCCTCCTACATAAATGTACTTCGGCCTTTGTCCCACTTCCTTCAATTAATGATATTCTAAATAACATATTCTGTGGAAAGTGTGGAAGTTTGGAGTTTGACTTTAGGCAAATCATTTCTCACCTAATTTTCTCCTGAATTCAGGTTAAAATATGCAATTGTAGTTATAATTATAAGGGAGAGGCAGGGAAGAGTGAGCGACTGGCCATGTGCTATTATTTCAGTTTTTATAATTGTCTTCTTGTTCTCTGAAAGAGTTCTTGTTAACATCAGTAGCATAAAGCAAATAAGTTATAGTGCTTTGGCTTGGTCACAATAGAGCAGGCTCTCAAATGTATTAATGCACCCTAAGGAAATATAAATTGTTAGTAGCAGTCAGTAAATGTATTCCTGTTATAAATGTTGTTTAGGAATCCTTAGAGGTAAGATTTTTTTTATCCATCTTTTAAAGGATTGGCTTAGGTACTTTCGGATGATTGGCTTAATGGAAGGGAACAACACATATGCAAGTACAAAATAACAGACGTATTCTCTATAGAAATAAACTGTGCAGTGTGAACTACAGGGCCAGGGTGTGACATGCGGTGAGCCTCACAGAGTGTCTCTTACAATATGACTTAGGCAGTGAGATACTGAATTCAGGAAATTGTTTTTTTTTTTTTTTT
>NW_006361207.1:0-693 GCF_000327345.1 Myotis davidii
CCAATAGGAGATAGATCCGCACAGAAGTCTAGAGTGACAGATACTGTGATAGAGCTATATAAGACAGTTCTGTGGAAGATTTGAGCTGTCTTAAAGTTCAAGGTCTCTGTGTGTTTGTTTTTCCGAGATGGTAAAAATTTATTTTTTTCCAATAAAATGAGAAGGAAGAATACTTTATTTGATTCTGTGAAAATTTCTTGACGTAGTCTGTGAGAGTTTGTCTCTCTCTATAGGAGTGGAAAGCCCTGGAAGAAACGGCTCTGTGCACGTATGGACTTTTGTGTGTGTATCTTGCCAGAAATAACTTTATATGCTCAGTGCCTTCATTCTAATTAGGTACGCAAAACACCAAAACAAAGCAAAATGACAGTTTATGAGGATGCCTAGTGCCTACCTGGCTAGACTGAAATAGTGCAGGTTCTTCAACTCTTTGGTGGTCCTTGTTTGATCTAGTAGAGTTCTTCATTTGATCTGATGGTGGGTTTGAAGGCAGAGCTTTTTGTTGGTGAGGCCCTATGGTGGCAAAACTACTATGCAGACAATCCTAGATGGGAGGGGATAAGTTAATTTTGGGCAAAGTTTTCAGGGAAAGCTAGGAAATTATTTAAATAGCAGCTGGGAGAAAGGTTGCACTTATTTAATGAAGGAAGTGCTAATTTTATACATCTTGGTTTAAGAGCTCTAAAATGAGGA
>NW_006361208.1:0-693 GCF_000327345.1 Myotis davidii
GCAGCTGTCTTTGTAGTGAATAACTGTGGCTTTCTTCTCTGCCCAGTCCTCTCCTGTCATAGGACACAACCCAGGAGCATTCAGCATTGCAGGAATTTCACTTATGTATTTGTGGAAAGTAGAATCTCAGAATAATAAAGATTTTTGGGGACTAAACTTATTATTTTATCCTTCCATTATTCCATTAAGCAATATCTAAAATTACATAATGGCATAGTAGAATTTGAAGTAGAAGTATATTAATTCAGGGTAGCTTTGCATTTGTTACTATCAATAAAATGTAGATAAAGCATGTTTTTCATCATGTGTTTTACTGGAAAATGTCCTATCACAGTGTTTTTAACATTGGGCAGAGTTATAAATCTCAGATTAGTGTTGATTGCCACTCATGTTTTCTTAGTCCTCTACTCAGTAACTTGGCCGATTGAAGATATAAGCTTTAGAAGTCAAGGCAACTGCAAGTTCAGAATGGCTGGCATCATATTTCCATAGGTGTGTGGGAGTCAGGAGACCCAGGTTCGAGTCCCATCTTCTTTAGTCATTGCTACTGAATCCTGGTCAAGCAGCTCTTTGTGTGTTTTTTCATCTGTCAGATGAAGATAAGGACCTTTCTACTCCAAGAATAGTGTGATATCAGATAGTAAGAGCATGCTTTGCAAAGTCCTATATGATATGGTAAGCAGTAGATTTTTT
>NW_006361209.1:0-693 GCF_000327345.1 Myotis davidii
ATCCTGGATTGCGAGAGGAAGCAGGCCAGGTTGAGGATGAATTTTGTGCACCAAGCCTCTAGTATACACATGAGTTTGTTAGAAAACAAAGCCACTTAGTAACTTTCTACACAGAACAAAGAATTTTTCTGTACCTGATAGTTCATTAATTATTTTTTCAGTATTTTATTCTAATTTAACATAGAAATAGTGCATTACATTTTGGTGATTTTTAGTTGGTTTCATGATTACTAAAATCTGATGTGAGACTCTCAATGCCGATAAAAACTGATTTGAAAGTCTTCAAAATCACTGTTGGCAAATAAAAATAGAATCTTAAATGTAAAAGGGTTAACCGATGTTACTTTCAACCAAATAAAGAAATAATAGCCCAGGCACCAGGTTGTAAATCTGTGTAAATTTGATCTGTGTAAATAAAGCCTCTAGGTCAGCACTGTGGGTTCTGTCCATTTACTAGTGGATTCCTGAACTGAGTTTCTAATTCTGTAGGTATCAGGCCCTGAGAATTCCTTTAGCTCTGCGGTATTGGCTATGACGTCTAGATGCAACTGTGTTTCAGACCTTCAAGATGTGGCTTTTGTTCCTTCTTTTCTTATCCTTAATCAGTTTTGGGCAGGTCTAATAGTCCAAATTTTAATTCAGATGTATGCTATAAAGTATTAATTCTTTCTTGGCCAACCTGATTCTTGGAGA
>NW_006361210.1:0-692 GCF_000327345.1 Myotis davidii
CCATAAATGTCACCAAGACCGATCACCATTTTGATGCTTGGTCCATGTTAAACCATCGCTTTCAAGTAACTGCCTAATGCTGGAATAAGAACTTTTCCATGGGTAGGAGCATGATACCTCCTGAGGCCTCGCCTTCTGTGTGAACGTCTTTAATAATTTTAAAAGTCCTTCTTCATTGTATCAATTATGACAAGTTCTGATTCTGCTTCAAGTAAGAGAAAACCTGATCTAAACTGTCTCCAGCGAAACAGTGATTTATTGCTTCAACTAAATGAAAAGTGCAGAGGCTTCAGGCATGGCAGAATATAGAGATTAAAAACAATGTCATTGGACTTTTATTCCTCTCTCCTGGTCTCAGTTCTGCCTCATTGCTTCCAGACAGGCTTTCTACCCGAAATTCATAGAGTAGCTGCACATGCCCTAGAAGCTCACATTAGCTCAGCTTCAAAAAGAGTAGGAAAATGTGCCAGCCACTGTTGGAGCATTGCTAGCAAAGTTCATATGAAACTTCATCAGTTATATTTAGGTTGCATGTACTTCACAAAGCCCATCATTCTGGAGAAAGAGGGTGCTGTGATTTATTTGGACAAACACCACATAACTGCCTTTGGACCAACGTTTGGTTATCTTTACTTATACCAGGAGGACTGAGTGCTGGGACAGGTCTGTAAGAAGAAATCAAGGTTCGGTTA
>NW_006361211.1:0-693 GCF_000327345.1 Myotis davidii
GCTCCCTCACTGTGCCCAGCCTGTTCTGACTACTTCTCAAATGTGGTCAGACAGTTCAGAAAGCCCAGCGTTAAAGATGAGCAACCTTCTTCGTTGCAGGACATGTCAGAGCTTTTAATAATCAGGGTGAAGTGTGGTGTCCCCACGTACAGTGAGCCTCCTGGAGCTCTTGTTCTGTGCGATGTAAACAGTTACTTCATGAAAGGGGGGCCTTGTGGTCACGGAAGCTTAGCAAGTGCAGAACCGAGCAGGAGGAAAGGTATCTTTATGGAGTCCTCATCACTTTCTTTGGCTGACCAGCTTTGGCATCCACACGGGCCCACAGGGAGGATATAAGCCTCTGTTGCAGAACCTCCCATGGAACTCTGCCCATGGCTAGTGGTCCAGGGACGGCGCTTTGGGAACCTCGTGCCCGGCAGTGCAAGCTGACCTCTGTCTGACCACCTAGGCTTGGGTGCCCCTTGAGCCCTCCTGCTGGCCAGGTGCTGCTGGTGCAGGACGCAGGGCACAGAACAGCATGGCAACTCCTGACACACCTGGCAGGGCCACACCCGTCTAGTAAGCTTTATCTGCAACCCCTTTCTCACTTCCTGAAGGTGGGAGGTAATTAACAAGGCCTGCACACCCGTAGATGGAGAGCCCAGCAGTGTTTGGTGCTTGGCCCCAGCACGGAGTCACACTGTGGGGGGTGGG
>NW_006361212.1:0-693 GCF_000327345.1 Myotis davidii
TTTTTTTTCTTTTATACCACTTTCACAGAGCTATAATTATTTCTGTCAGAGGCTTTCAGGAGTTGCCTCAGTTTGCCAATAGGCAGTTGATTCCCTTTTGTCACCTAAAGCCATGCTTTTCGAGGCGGGACTCCCACATTTCTGGCATATGAGTGGTGAGTAAATGGATATGGAAACCATAGGATAAGCATGGTGTGTCCTCTAGGATTTTAACTGAAGATTTGGGAGAAAAGCCTTTGAAATTTTTTGTATTATACCCCACAAATATGGGCATATTACTCAATATGGTGCAAATTATCAGGCTTGGACAGTGGCCATGATCTTTTGGGGAATATGTTCTTCTCTGTGGCTGGGGATCTTTAGATAGAAAACTATGTGTGTAGCAATGACTGATATTTCCTCAATTAGTTTATTTGCATAGCACTTGGATCTGCTATCTAGATTAGGATTCTTACCCTCAGCACTGATATTTTGAGCCAGATAATTCCTTGTTGTGGGGGACTGTTGTGCATTGTAGGACATTTAGAAGCATCTCTGACCTTTACCCACCAGATGCCAGTAACAGTTTCCTAGGTGTGACCCTCAAAAATGTCTCCTGGGAAGCAAAATCACCCCAACTGAGAATTAGTGATATAGATAGATTAATATTTGAATTCTTACTCTGACCCTAATTTGTGTCACCTTGGGCAAGGT
>NW_006361213.1:0-693 GCF_000327345.1 Myotis davidii
CCAGCTGCTAAGGGCATTTCCTCAGCAGGACTAAAAGTCAAACAGCTGTGAAGAAGAGCCTGGATGAAGAACATTTTGGGTGCGGGGTGTACACAGATGGGACCATCTTGAGAACAGAGTGTTCTCATACCCTAGATGGCTATGAACTTTGCCTACTCCTAGGTCATGTGGGGAGATGGAGCATATAATGTGATATCCACGAACGTGAGAAAAGTCAGCATTTGTTGAGTGTTCAATTCAGCTTACAGGCGCCTCTTCCCCAGTGAGTCCCTGCCCCCATGCACTGCAACATTGTGGAGGGCTGCTCTGCCCAGGATTATGCATCCCCACCTCTGCCCTGGTCATTCTTCCCAATTATTATCCATTTCAAACAGTCAGCAGGGCAATAGCATGTGTGCACCAACGATCACAAGAGGAACTTGGATTATGAGGAATAAAAATCTGTCCAACATGTGGCACCATTAAAGGGCTCTGGCTGAGACATATTGTTTATAGTCAGCAGTTGTCTGGAAAATAGATGTTTACTTGTAGTGAGTGTATTAAGACCTTTGCCATTAGGCAATATATATCCTGCATTGTTCTTTTCTAGGAAGAAAACTATGTTGAAATAAACCTTCAATTAGCCATTCCTGTGGCAATAGAAAATAGTAAACAGTGATATTGTTCTATATTGGAGAGAGAGAGAGAGAGAGA
>NW_006361214.1:0-693 GCF_000327345.1 Myotis davidii
ACATATGCTGTTGTTTCTATTTCTCTGGAAAACTCTAATAGATATTTTGGCACAGGGAAGTAGGGTGCTGCTATAACAAATAACAAAGTATGTGGAAGAGGTTTTGGAACTGGGTACTGGGTAGACACTGGAAGAATTTTGAGGTGCATGCTATGAAAAACCTAGATTGTCTTAAAAAGATGTTAGTGGCTATATGGATGTTAAAGCTACTTCTGGTGAGGCCTTCTATGAAAATGAGGAATATGTTCTGGACATTGGATGAAAGATGATCTTTTTAATAAAATGGCAAAGAACTGAATTGTGTTTCAGTGTTTTGTGCAAGGTACAATTTGTAAGAGATGAATTTGGTTATTCAGCTGAGAAGAATTTAAAGCTTTGTGAAGATTCAGCCTGGTTTATCCTGACTGATTATGGTAAATGTGAGGGGAGAATTATAAATTGAAGAAGGAATTGTTAAGCAAAAGGGAACCAGAACTTAAAGATCTGGAAAATTCTCAGCCTATCCATATTGCACAAAATGAGACAGTATGCTCAGGAGAAAGCACCAAGGGTGTGCCATCACACTCATTTGATAGAGAGATTATTGCTAGGACTCATGAATTGAATCAGACATCTTAGAAGCCAAGAATAGAGATGGGGTTACACCAGCACCAGTAGAAACACTGCTAGTTTGGACTTAGAACAGGAATGGGA
>NW_006361215.1:0-693 GCF_000327345.1 Myotis davidii
AAAAAAACAAATAAAATGGGCAAAAGATGTGAACAGGCATTTCTTCAAAGATACAGGAATAGCTAATAAGCACACGAAAAGATGCTCAACATCAATAGTTATTAGGAAAATACGAATCAAAACCACAGAGATAAAACTTTACGCCAGCTAGCAATGGCTATAATGAAAAAGACATGCAGTAACAAGTGTCAGGGAGGGTGTGGAGAAACTGGATCCCTCATACATTATAGAGGGAAATGTAAATTGGTACAGTCACTTTCAGAAAATAGTTTGGCAGTTCCTCCAAAAAGTTAAACATGATTATCACATGACCATCAATTCCACTCCTCGGTATATAACCATGAGGATCGAAAACACACGCTTTCAGAAAAACTTGCAGCAACTACTGTTCACAACAGAATTAACCATGGAGACCAAAAAGTAGAAACAATCTAATATTCATCCATAACGATTAGATAAATAAAATGAATATCCATACAATGGAAGTTTATTCAGCTGTAAAAAGAGATAAACATAGAGATATATGCTATGACATGGATGAACTTTTCTGTGGTAAAAAGCCAGACATAGCCTGGCCTGTGTGGCTGAGTGGTTGAGTGTCAATTCAGGAACCAAGAGGTCATAGTTTGATTCCTGATCAGGGTACATGGCCACGTTTCAGGCTCGATCCCCAGTATGGGGCATGTAGGAGGC
>NW_006361216.1:0-693 GCF_000327345.1 Myotis davidii
CTCACCGAGGAGATGCTGGTGTGGTTGGCCATCATGAGCCCACTGACCCGGTGGGCAGAGGGCAGGTAGGGAGACTTCCTGGACAGGGCCACTTGGATGCTGGCTGGGCCCCAGGGGATGAAGTTGGCCAGCTTCCGTTCCCGGATCCTCTGCAGGCTCTTGTGGACCTGGGGTGGGCACAGGGGTGGTGGTGGTCGCCTCTCCTCTACCCCTGCAGGGTCCAGGGTGGAACGAAGGGGCCTCACCTACCTGAGTGGGATCCACCTCCCCCTGAATGATGTTGAGGATGGCGATGTAGCAGTGGTTGGTCTGCCGGTCCCGGCCGGTGGACACCATCACGTTCTTGGGCTGCAGCAGCCGCCTCATCACATCCAGGACCGTGGTCTTCCTCACACTGGCCACCTGAGGGGACAGTGGGCCACAGGGACCAGGCCAGCACTCAGGGCACAGTCCACAGATGCACGGACAGAGAAGAGTAGGCAACACATGTCCCCACCAGACTGGGGGCAGCATGGCCTCCTTGGGGAGTGTCTTTAGATTCAGGCCTATTCTGAGCCTCTGCTGTGGGGTCAGGAATCTTAGCCTCCTCAGCTCGCAGGCTCATGGCCCTGTGCAGGAGCATAAGCAGGTCCCACACCGCCCAGACCCTGAGGGAGCCAAAGGCAAGGCAGAGAGGAGAGCGAGTCAGCAGGA
>NW_006361217.1:0-693 GCF_000327345.1 Myotis davidii
ATATACAAGAGGATTTAAAATGGAGCAGAGGGACCCAACAAAGAATTTATTTTGAACATTATGATCCTATATACACAATATGAAAATCATGTTGACAATGCCTGTAACTTCTGACCTATCTGTGTCCTCTCCTTTGGCCTACACCATCCTTTGCTTTTCATTCCAGTAGCTGGTTCAGATCAGAGCAGTGAGAGGATCCTTAGCTCTTGGAATAAAAAGAAAAATGAGTGACTAATTCCTGTTCACAGATTTTTTTAAAAAAAGAAGAATTTGTCTTATGTAAGCCACTATGTTATGTGCCCTATCTTTGAAGCTCCTGCATGATCCTTAAGGGAGGGGTTGAGGAGCATAAAGCATATTACCATCAGGACTTTCCTTGGTTGTAATTGAGGCCATTTCCTGCTGGGAGCCAGAGGGGTGGGCACACAATGGAACTGTGATGAAGGTCCCCACCAAAAGTATTGTGACTTGATTACTGCTCAGCTATTTCACTTTTCTTATGAGTATGCATGGTCTCTGGTAAATGAGAAGCTCCTCAAAGGCAGACTTCTTTCAGCATACACTGCCTTGGAATCCTCAAATGCACAACGAAGTATAATTCCTAATTGAGAATCCTTGTGAAGAGTGGTTTCAAAAGACAGCTTAAGAATCATTTAAATTTCTACCCAAAAGAAGTGATAACTTTAGCATTTA
>NW_006361218.1:0-693 GCF_000327345.1 Myotis davidii
CCCTCACCTAATAACACTGTAGGTTGTTCCTTGCTGGTATTTTTATCTTTCTGGCCTGCCTCATTACAAATATTTACTTTTTCTTTAAGAGTATTGACCCAGGGGTATTTGTGTTTGGTTGTGTGGTTTAGAGTTTACCTCCAACTGTGATTATCATTTAAGAAATTTAGCAGGAAAGGAGGACATTTTCATGGCAGGAAATAAATACAATAGCCAAAACTTACAGTAAGTATAATTGCATTCTGTTTCCACATCTATCCTTTGGCAACCACAACTACAGTAGACTATGTCCTCCAGTTATCACATTGTTTTCATAGTTTTGCTATCAATACTGTTATTCCCATCACTAATAATGTTTATAACACACCTAACATGTGCAGAGGCAAATATTGGAATACAATAACATCATTTAAGCATTCTCACTTCAGATTGACTTCCCATTTAGTTGGCCTTTCAGACCGCATACAGAAAAATACAAGTCCCAGTATAAAGTAGACATTACCACACTTCCAGTGCAGAAGATAGGGAAATAATCACAACTAGTATTAAAGAAAGTGGTGAACATAAAGGTTGATAAACTACAATTTTATCTGGATCTCATTGCAAAACTAGAAATGGAAAAAGTTGAGTTTGGCAATAAGGATATTATATATAAAGGGAATGTTGGAGGGAGAAAGGGAGGGAGGGAGAAAG
>NW_006361219.1:0-689 GCF_000327345.1 Myotis davidii
AAGGGCCAGAAGGTTGAGAACCACTGACCTAATCAATTCCAGAGTCCTGTTGGTTTTTCCTCCAAAGGCCTCTGCTATTTCTCTTTTCTTTCCCAATGGTTTGTTTGTTAAACTCCAAATCCTCCGTTTGCTGTTAATACTTCTCCACATTTCTGCTTCACCACAACTAACTCACATAGCTACAAAATTATTCACAATTACCAACTTTGCTCAAACCTTTCTTGTCTTAGAATCATCTTTGTCCACTTTTACAACCATATAATTCTTCAAAGGTCCTTTCCAAAACCTATCTTTTCCCCATGTCTTCTCAGACTCTTTTGGCTCACTCTAATCCCCTCTGTAAGTTGAGTGCTTGTTGCATATTAGAATCCTGAGGAACTTGGATAAAAGTTCCCATTTAATAAAAATACCAGTGCCTGGAACTACATCACATCTATTAAATCAGATCCCACTTCCATCATCATGTTTTGAAAGCTATTCAGTTGATTCCAAGGTAGAACCAGGACTGAGAACAACTGTCTTAGAGAGTCCATGAACCACATCATTCACATAGGCTTTTATGTGTAACACGTAATAACACACACTATCTTCATGTGTGTAAATTCCTGGTTTTACAAGTAAGACAATTATCATGTGTTATGCTTATTTTTTTTCAGTTATATCTTTTTTTTATTATTGCTTAAAGTATT
>NW_006361220.1:0-693 GCF_000327345.1 Myotis davidii
CAATAAAAATATATATTTTTTAAAAAAGAATGAGACCATGTGGCTAGTTAACCACAATGCAAGCGATAAAGGAAGGAATTTCATGTAGAGCATTTTAAAACAGTAATAAAACTGACTAAAATAAGTATTTTTTATTATTAGCATTTACCAGCAATTCAAAACAATATCAATGATAATTCTCATCCTTCCAAATTTTCTGGTTGATGGTGGCTTAAGTTCCAAATAATAGCCCACATCCAGAACTGACTACTCCCACGGTCCCGTCCTACTTATGGGAGAACCCTGGTAACCACCACATAAAGGGCTAAATTATTAAGATTTCTTATACTTTTTAACTTTCAGACTTTCAATTATCAAAGTCAGTGCTTTTCAAATTTTAACAAGTATACAAATCATCTATTGTCTATGTGCAATTTCTCATTTAGTTGGGCTGAGATGGGAATAAGATTCTGCATTCTAATAAGGTTCCAGATGATGTTACTGGCTCATGGGCCACAATTTGAGTAGCCAGAGTCCAGGAGACATGCACTAGGAACATTAGTGGACAAATGACATCATTGTTTAAGTTTAAGGTGTACAACATGACGATTTGATACGTACTTATACTGTGTAATGATTACCACGGTAAGGTTAGTAAGGTTAGTTAATTCATGCATCACCTAACAGTTACCGTGTGTGTGTGTGTGTGTGTGT
>NW_006361221.1:0-693 GCF_000327345.1 Myotis davidii
GTATTACAAAAAGATTGACAATAAAACACTTTATCTCACAGAAGCACATTTGTCCTTGGCTGTACCAGTATTGTAATAATACATTCAGAGAGGAAATGTTTAGTTCCAAAATCTTCCTCTGATATATATGTCAAGAAGAGGTTTTGCATTTTCTCTTCGTGGAATTGAGACTTGGTGAAAAACTATCCCACTTATCTATAATTGTACTTTATGAAAACTTTCAAAATTTCAAGGGAGAATCTCTTTTATAATGCCACCATTAGTAAGATTGAATGACCCCAGTGAATTATGTTTTGATCAGGTGTATTTTGTAAACTGCTCTGTTTGCAACAAAATGCTCATTAAAGAGATGATCTATCTCTTTTCATTAAAATACCTATCTTTAAAAAACTAATTTTATCCACTCACTGTTCCTTAATTTTTCCTTTAGGCTGCTGGTAACAGCTTACACGTGGGATAAACTGTGACACCAAAAATATGCCAAAGTGTTGCTCTGTTTATTTTTGTGAAACAGAAAATTATGCTCTTTTTATAATCACTGAGTTCCCATGCACTGTGGCTTTTACAAAGTCAAGTATCAATTGCATATATAGAATATTAAATAAATTTCATACAAAATTCAATTTCTAAGTAGCTTACAGAAAGTTGATTGTACAGTGAGGCCTTGACATACGAGTTTAATTTGTTCTGTGA
>NW_006361222.1:0-693 GCF_000327345.1 Myotis davidii
TTTTAAAAAAATTATTAAAACAACTATTATCATAACTGAATGCTATTCAATGGAAACTTTAGTTACAAGCATAAAACATATGTGTTCCACTAAGCAACAATCTGGATAGTATTTATAAACGTGCCTGGGGTTCTTTAGAGGAGTCTTTTCCTATAGCCTTAAGGTCATGTTTCTGTAATAGTATCCCCGGTCCTCCAAGTCAGGGAAAGGACTGGAGTAAATGTCAATGCAGATGCTTACAGGTATTTATGTGGGGAACAGGAGTAGGGTAAATAAGGAGACATTTATTGTGTGAACTGTATGGTACACAGACTATCAATAAAGATTTGTTCTATGTTTCCCTTTTTATGACAGAGAGGAAAAGTTGGGATTACAACATTTCCCATAGTTAGGGGGTTCTAATAATATAGTGTAAGTATCTTAACACACACCACTAATATGAACTGCTTTGATATGCACTCCCTTCATATGCAGAGGCCTAAACAAGCCAAATAAGCCAGGGCATTATCACATATCATCAATTTCCAAGTTTTTTAGGAACAAAAACTCATCAACTAATTTATACATACTAGAAATTTAGGGCATTTACAGATGAATGAAACAAATTCCTTTCAGGTCAAAGAGTAAGGCTTTTCCCATATTATTGTTTGATTAGGGGCCTGATGAACAAAATTTGTTCATGGCAGGGTGGGG
>NW_006361223.1:0-693 GCF_000327345.1 Myotis davidii
CACACACACACACACACACACACACCAGGAAGGTGCTGATTGACTCCCCTACACACCAGTCCTGCCTACCCTAGACTTGGCAAACTGCCTTTTCTACCCAACCCACAGGATTGAGCATCTGAAGTGAAGTGGAAAATAAGGGCTGAGATAAAGCCTTATTTGGGCACAGACCTTGAGGGATGAAAAGAAGGGAGGAGTGCAAGCACAATTAGTATTAAACACGAAGTGTTAGCAGGCAGAGGGAGAACAGTGGGCTACAAGCAATCGGTATGAACAAACTCCAGGTTTTCCATCTTTCTCACGCTTCCTCCTCCCTTTCTCCTTTTCTCTGTCTCTCTGCTAGACTAATAAGAATGAGACACCACGAAATATTTTCAATGAGTTTGGTGGGATTATTTCCCATCACTGACAGATACATGTCACAGTAAAGCTCCCACATGGTCAGAGGAAAGATCAGAAGTCCTCATATTCATTCCTCAGCATACTGATGGCCTGGCTACCATCCTTTTCTCCTATAAAATAACCTCACCTGAGAGAGCAAGAGAATCATGCGTCCTCACTCAGGGCAAGAACGATGCTCCGGGAGTACATTGGAAGTATTCTTGTCCAGGAAGAAGAGGGAGGAAAAGAGGTGGAGAGGGAGAAAAGAATGCAGATTTCGACCACCGTGGTGCAGGCCCCGGAGAGTGGGAG
>NW_006361224.1:0-693 GCF_000327345.1 Myotis davidii
TAATATATATGCACACACACACATATAAACATGTATGTATATGTGTATGTACATCCATATATTTTTAATGTTATATATTTTAAAATTATGTGTATATATATGAGTGTATGTGAATATATACTTATGCACATATGTGTATGTTTGTGTATATTTATAAACTGAGAAAGTCATATTTTTGAATACAGAAATATCAATACTGAAAGATGATTTTCACTACTGTAACTTAAAGTAAAAAGTCAATACAATTAAAATTTTTGAATAGATAGAATACAATTGGTAAGAAGCAAATTGGTAAATTATAAACACTTTATTCTGCATCTACCACATGTTAATTATATTATTTTCTTTAGAAAAATAAATTCCAGTCACATAGAAACTTCAGTGAACTTAACTGTACCTCTTTAAGTTTTCAACAACTTCATGCAGGTAGCTTTAAAGTTTATCACCAATATAAATTCATCTGCAGAACATAAAAAAATGTTGCCAAGCAACTAATGGAAATCTGTTATCCTCTTTGTAGATTTGAGAAAATAAAAGTTGCATTTGAATTTCAGAAATTTTTTAAGGAAATAGGTTAATATGTGTTCTTTTTAATTTCCAGAATTTTAGAAATATCAAATGCTAAATTGGTCTTTTGTTGTGCTCAGAAAAAGAAATAAAATATTAAAAAGACACCTTTTTAAAAACATTTTA
>NW_006361225.1:0-693 GCF_000327345.1 Myotis davidii
TTTTTTTTCTTTTAAAATATATTATTTTCAGAATTTTCAACGTAAGTTATTTGACTTAATGAAATTTAGCAATGCATACAAATGCAGCATAGCAAGGGATATTCAGAGGTAGGGTTAAATATGCAATCTGTTCAGTATCCATATGTTCAACATTAGGGACATAAATATTCCTTCTCTAAGTCTAGTCGCAGTAACACATGCTCCCTCCAGTATTTTATAATATAAGCATCACTTTGAATTGAGTGTGATTGTAATGCTATTATATGTGCATATTTGCATGTTATTTTCATTTTCTATGTACAACATGGACTTTAAATGCAAACCAATTGCATCATCTAGTGCTTAATAAAATAGTGAATTTCTTTCAAGGCTGAGGTAAAAGTGTTAGAGTTTTGGAAGAATGATATATTCGTCTCCAACACAGAATGTTCATGAATGATTTTCATCGTAACCATGATCACAGTGTATGCACTGTTCTGTATTTTTGCTGTTGCTTAAAAATACAACTTCTCGATCTTCCTATGTCAGCCATACCTGTACATATAGACCTTTCTCCATCATTTTTTAAGGGCTGCACTGTGTATAATCCATGTCCTTTTGGTGTTGATGGACATTTAATTTAGTGGTGTGTTTTTTAGTTTGTGAAAATTTGGTTTTGTTATAATAAACTGATGAACAAAATAGATCCAGACA
>NW_006361226.1:0-693 GCF_000327345.1 Myotis davidii
TGGTCAGGATAACATTCAGTTTCAGATCTCCCATGCGAGATCCACTAGAGCTGGTTCATTGGAAAGTTTCTGTAGGAATATGGTATGGAAAAGACATAGGGACTTAGTTGACTGTCCATCAACTGGGTAAAAGAGATGATGTGATCGCGAAAGCAGCAAATGTAATCTTAAGATGCATTAATACAGTTGTATTTTTTATCACATGAGAAGTTGACTATTCAGCACTCCCTGGATTTCTAGATTCTCTCAGAGTATAGGTAGATTTTTTTTCTCACAACTCCAATGTTGAGAGGAACTCAGGCAAAATATAGCATATTCAAAAGATTGTGACCAGGATGGGGAAGGTATTGAAAATCAGGTATTCAAGGAACAATTGAAGGAATTGGTAATGATTAGTCTAAGACAAGACTGAGGGAGGAAGGCACAATAACAAACTAAATATTGTTTTGAGTTGACCAGTATAATCCCAGAGGGCACTGTACTGAAAATATCTCTTTGAGCTTTCTTTACCCCATTGGTGGAAAGAATTAGTGCTATAACTAACTACCCCAAAGAAAGGTGTTCAAGCAGAGTTTGGACCACCTCTTGGTAAAGGCAGATGAGCAGCTGGCCTAAATGATTATTATGGTCCCTTCTGACCAGGAGTTTATATGATAATAACAGTTTGGGAACCATTCTTTATATAATATCAAC
>NW_006361227.1:0-693 GCF_000327345.1 Myotis davidii
AGATACTTCTCAATAAAGGGGGCAATGACAGGAGAGGCCTGGGAGATGAAGAGAAGATCTGAGTGGATGCGTAACAGCAGGTCTGCACAGCAAGAGGACTGATACGGAAAGAAGGGAAGAAGTGGCGATTTGAGAGAGGGCAGGGGTAACTCCCGAGGAGGCAGAGGACGGTGCGTGTGTGGGTCTGACCTCCGGTGGGAGCACAGTTCACCTCTGTCAACGGGAAGGAAAGAAGAGCACGTGGCTGTCGATGCTGGCAAGCTGGGGATTCGGGCGGAGGGACAGATGGGGGAGTCATTCTATCCTTGGTGAATAAGGAGCTGAGAGGGCAGGGGGACACGTGGAGAGCTTGCTGAGGACAGAGAGACTAACTTCCGCACAGCGCCGAGGGCCCACTTGAGGTTTGTGGTCACGTGTGTAAAAGCCCAGGCAGCAGGGCTGTGTTTGGCTCCAGCCACAGTCATCCCAGCCCAGGAAGAGGCGTATTTTACCAGGCTGCGTCTGGAGTCACTAGGACTTTAAAGTATAAAATGTAAACACAGTCAGAAGGGGAAGTAATGGCATGAAGAGGGTGATGACCAGTGAAGTTTCCGGGAGTGTGGAAAACTGATGGGAGGGGAAGTCTGTGCTAAATTGTTCAGATATGTTCACACACATGCACATGCGCGAGCACACACACACACACACACACAC
>NW_006361228.1:0-691 GCF_000327345.1 Myotis davidii
CATATTAGCTCTTTATTATATAGGATTTTTTTTCTTCAATAGTGAAGAAATGAATATTTTGGTTATGATTGTGAGGATAGGTGGAAAAATAAATGTCCTTAATTGCACTCTATATAGTATCTATGTCATGGCACCCCTAGTGTTTTGCAAGATGCATTACAAGTTAATTGGAGGAAAAAGAAAAATAAGAAAGGAGAAAGGAGATCACCCAGGTGCTCTTCCAATGTAAATACACATACAAACCATCTTGTTACTACCCGGGTTTGATTGAGTACTTTTAGGTGAAGCTTGACTCTCCTTCAAGCTCCAAGTAATGGTTTTTTGTTGCACTTGGCATGCTCAGAGTGGCTAGTATTTCCATACCTTCTGAAGGGAATGATACTATTTACAAGTCTTACAAATGGCACAGGGCAAACACTGTACATTGATTATTTACTAAATTGAGAACACTGTCTTTTATTTGTTAGATCTTTAGTTTATTCTTAATTCTTACTTTATGTTTACCTTACTTCCGAAAAGGTTGGAATGCCAGACATCTTACCTAATATTTCAGATAAGCCATATATCCTTAGCACATGGCATGCTTTACAGTTCCAAGTGTGGTTTCACTGTAGGCTACAGGAACAGCACCAGGTGTCTGACGGACTGGTGGGCTCAAACCAAACCTGGGTTCAGCAACCTCAGTACTTGG
>NW_006361229.1:0-693 GCF_000327345.1 Myotis davidii
CTGTGCATGAATTCATGCATCGGGCCTCTAGTTTATTATAATAGCACTCTTTAAAATAGTAATACAAGCAATTTTAAAGCTCTTATTACTCATACTATTTATTATATTTTGCTATTTTTTATGTAGCAGATACCCAATAAATGTATAAATATCAATAAACAGACATACAATAAATGCATTCATGTTCTTTTGTTTGACTCAGGTACTCCGTTCCCCAGCTTTCAAGGCTCGTGATTTCTTGCCTCTTTAGTAAATGGCCTTTTCCCCGTAACTGGAGACTATATCATATATTATGATGTGAGGTATGAGTCTTTAGTTAGTAATTTACATTCAGACATCTCCTAATTCTGGCTTTCTCAGCTAACTTGCTACTCAGATGCATATGTTTAAACTGCCTTTTCCCTGTTCTTACCAGAAAACTGCTGTGGATTGTGGACTTTCATCTGAGAATTAATGCAGTTTCTAAAATGTATATTTCTCTTACAAATGAGTAATTTATATAGCCATTATTTAAAAAGCAACACTTTGTTTGCCTGATTTTACCTATTGGTCTACTCTGGGCAACAGAGTCTTCCATATAAGATTTTGAGGGATCTGGCCACTGGACCAATTATATGTAAAAACATGTGGAGATTGTCTTTAACTTAGGACTTTATAAAATAACTAGAGGCCCAGTGCACATATTCATGCACT
>NW_006361230.1:0-693 GCF_000327345.1 Myotis davidii
AAAAAAAAACTTTGTGGAAAGGATAAACTGTAGAAACTGGAGAGACCTTTTCACCCCACATGCATAAGAAGTAATTAAAACTTTATAATGAAAACTTACACCTAGTTCAATTACAGTTCAAACAGCTTGATCTCTGGGAAATTATGTTTTTTATAAAGAATAAACTACTGAGTTAATTAAGAATAAAAGTGGTATTTGGAGTTGGGGTTTTGCTTTAAGCAATTTAGAGAAGATAAAAAATAACAAACGCTATTATTTATTGAGTACTTACTATGTGCAAGGTACTACTCCTTGTCTTTTAAAAATATGGACTTACTTTCATTTTAACCTATGAGGTACAAACTACAATTATTCTCAAATCACAGGTGACAGAACTAAGATTTATTGAGGTTATATAACTTGCCTGAAGAGACATGTTTACTAAGTGACAACAAATATATAGTCAACCACTGCTAAAAACAGGCTAGAGGCAAAGGTAAGTGTCATTTTACATGTGTTTACTCATTTAATATATCATTCATTTATTTATCCAATAAATATATGAATGCTAGGCAATATATTAGGGAAAAATAGTAAAACAAAATCAAAATAGTCTCTGCCCTGGCCAGCTAGCTCAGTTGGTTGGAGTGTTGTTCTTATAGGCCAAGATTGTGGGTTTGATGCTGGTCAGGGCACATACAAGAATCAACCAAT
>NW_006361231.1:0-693 GCF_000327345.1 Myotis davidii
ATTGTGTATGTTAAAGAGAGAAAGATGAGTGCAGAGTTCTAGCTTAGTTATTTGGAAGTGCAGATATACCAGCTAAGGTTTTTTGCAAGTGACCAAACACACACTGGCTCACTTTAGTAAAATGTCTTTTTAAAAGATAATTATTTAAAGGATTTGATGGATTTGAAGATGACTCATAGATTGAAAATACACATTAAAATGAGGTCTTAAAAAGGACATGAGAAAGCTCTAGGAATTAAAGCACAGCCTCCTGAGGCTATACCCTACCACATCCTCAGGGTGAATCAGTTTAAACATTTAGTACACATTCTATTAAAGATCCAATTCCACAGAATTGGGGGTGATAGAGAGAGGGAGAGAAAAAGGGAAGCTTGGCTGATATGTCTATCAAGATTGCATGTAATAGATAGAGGTAGTTTTCCAAAAGAATCTTGAAGTGTTTCTATTAGAAGTGGGGAAGGATGCCGTCTAGTTGAAAACCAATATGGACACCTCTGAGGGCTAAAGATCTTATAGAAGCTCAGACTTTAGTGTCAGAATGTATGAAAATCATTTAAGTTCCCATTTGGTAGGTCATTAAGAACATCTATACATACATAAAAGCCTAAGCAACCTGCCAACTGGCCCACTGGCTGACTGTCTGGTAGTTGTGATGTGCAATGACCACCGGGGGGCAGATGCTCAATGCAGGAG
>NW_006361232.1:0-693 GCF_000327345.1 Myotis davidii
CTAGATGACTACTCAGGAGCCTTCTGGTCCCAATATTAACCAATCCAAAGATATAGCTATTATTGTGTTTTCAAACACTCCCATATCCCCTTGCTTCTTGGTGATTATTTCCATCTCCTTCTCAATTTTCGCTTTGTATCATGATTTGGCAAATAAGGTTTGAACTTTTTAAAAACAAAAACAAAACCACAACACATAGGCTCTCATTTTGTCAAAAATATATTGCATCTGAGAGCAGGAAGAGTGGAGGGGAACTAGGAATTTCACAATAAAAAGAGGAAGGCTCATGAAGTGCCGGCTGGCTGCATCTTTAATGAGAAGCATTAGACTCCATCTGGGATGGGGACTGAGAATCTGGCTGAGGTTTCCAATATAACCCTAGTCGCAGGCTGCCTCAGGCACCTGCATGAGCGGCCTTCTGTTGTGGAAATGTCAGGAATGCTTTTTCTTTCTTTCACTGGCATAGGCCATGCTTCTGGATGACTTGCGAGTGTTTGTATGAATTCTCACCCTGGCTTTCAGCTTTCATTCTGGGGCGACAACCCCTGGAGAACTGATCTCCTTAGAGGTGCCTCCATCTAAGAACAATACTAAACATAATGAACATTCAATCATTTATTGATTACCCTACAGTGTGTCAGGCAGTAGTAAACAATTTATATAATAATATTCATTTAATTCTCCCAACAACCC
>NW_006361233.1:0-693 GCF_000327345.1 Myotis davidii
ACACACACACACACACACACACACTCACACTGACCATGGAACCGTCTTGCCAAGTGGGAGCCAGCCTGTTCTGTTCTGGGAACTAAATACAGTTGACACTCTTGCTTGGGGGTGCGATCGGCAGGGACAATTTCCGCAGCTAATGCTGGAAGTGCGGCAATCAGAGGAGCCACCAGCTGTCGTGCTTAAACCGTTCGCTCTCTTGCTCTCTTTTTCTAAAATCGTTTTGCTTACATAATCCGCCCCCTTTTTATTTTCTAATTCTCTCCTTGCAAAGATGGTACCAGAAAGGAAGGGCTGGGGTGGAGGGGGTAGCAATTACGCATCGGTTTGGGGAGCATTTACATTTTGCAATTATAACTTTAAAATAAGCCTTGTTAATGATCTCCACGTGTCAGTGACAAACCCTAACTGGCACACAGACTCCCCCTGGGCCTGCCTGCCTCCCCTAAGGCAGAGGCTCGGAGAGGCAGAGGTACCCAGGGTGACGGGAGTTCGGGGGAGGCCAGGGCAGCAGCTGAGGGGTGGTCCTCAGGTTGGTGGAGGACAGGGAGAGAACTGAGCACCTAGAACCCAGGCACAAGGGGACCACCACTCCCCTTCCTCCCTGCACTGCCGCTCCGTGCTCGCGCATCTCCTTCCAGGCCCCGGCTCAGCAGGACTGTGTCCTCAGGAAGCGATGCCAGAGCTCAG
>NW_006361234.1:0-693 GCF_000327345.1 Myotis davidii
ACTCACCAACCAAGGTTCAGATTCAGGGGCAAACTGTTGGATTATCAGCTCCTCTGGAGATCCATTTGGTTTGTCTGGCAAGAGCAGTACAAGGGGGTCTTGTTCTCTGCAATTTGACATGTGGTTAACATTTTTCGGTTTAAATTCAGTGTTAACGCCAATTTTATTATATATATATATATACAGTATATAGTAACTATTTCTTTTCATAAATACAATAATTATTTAAAGGAGCCTGTGTTGTAGGGCTATAATTCATGTTAGTTTATCTGGCATTTAGATTTTCTTAACATAGGAAATCTGCCTGTTGTGTACATTGTGAACAAGGTCAATTAAAATGAGCACTAGGCGAAGTTTTGTCCCACAGATTTCGTAATAAATGCTGGCGCCGTGCTGGATCCAAACAGAGGGGCGTGGTGTGTATTGAGCATTTCCTACGTGCTCACCCAGTGCAGGAAGTCATGGGGAATACAACAGAGAGCGTTTTCCACCTGGACAGACTCCGGTTTCCTCACCTATGAATGAGGAGTGGATAAAATAATATCTAACGTGACTTCCAGCCCTAGAGGTGTCTGATTCTGTGGTGTGATCTATGCCCCAAGTAACTTGCTGGAAAAAAGGACAGACCATGCCTTCCAATGAAATAACAATGTTGCCACGACTAGAGGGCTGGGAGGAAGAGATCGCTGAAGA
>NW_006361235.1:0-693 GCF_000327345.1 Myotis davidii
ACATGGGTGGGCTCACCCATGTGAACCTGGGTGAGGATGGGGATGTTGCCTAGAGTGTCCACCGGTCTCTATCCTGGGCTCAGATTGCCTGGGAGAATGAGTTCATGGCTGAAGACAGAGGCCCCCGGGCAGTGAGTGGCAAAGTGAGGGCTCGGCCTGTTGTGGTTGTTTTCACTGGGAATTTAAAATCCCTTCATGACTGTCATTTAAGCACTTGCTATGCATAAGGCATTGTTGTAAAGGTTGCCATTTGTTAGTCTATGACCCGTTTAAAAGGGCACTGGCTTATTATATTGAAGAAACTGTGGAGACTGGTGGGGTGGTTTTAACTATGGATTTAAAAGAAGTTTATTGAAAATTGTACTTCTCAAAATTAATCATTTTGAAGTAGACTTACAATTCTGAGTTTTGAAGTTTTAGTTCCATGTCAAATGTTTATAATGTGTTTTGATGCAAGCAACATCCTGTATATATGGGAATGAAAAAATAGATACCCATATATATTCCTTTATAGGTGGAAATCTCCTTAGATTAATGTTTCTTGATATTTTTTGGATCAGGGACGTGCTGAAGAGGTAAGGAAAACTGTGAAACAGTGGATCCCCAGAAAAACCTAGAAGCACCCAAACCCACGTGAATTTCAGGCACTTTTTGCTTCCTTTCAACCTTGTCACCCATCACGTAGCCAGCGGT
>NW_006361236.1:0-693 GCF_000327345.1 Myotis davidii
AAATGTGATATATTTTTAAATTTAACATTTCATTAACTAGAATATGAAAGAGATAAAAATTTCGCAGAGAAAAGAGAATTCACCAAGTACATGACCATAACAAAAATACTGCCACCTATGATATGAAGTAAGGGACATTTTTGTCTTTTTTGGGTTGAAGTTTGTTTGGCCTTTTTAAATTTTGTGTTAATTATCAAACTGTAAGGTCTGACTTCCTTCCAGGTAAGCAGGTGGATCATTGGAAGACAGTCATATTCCACCTGCCTAGTGGAACTCAGCAGCAGGTTCACTCATCTGTTAAGAATTTCCCTTGTATACTTGTGACCTGAAATGTGAGTATTTAGAAGTTGTAGAGAGGCAGAAACCTTTCTCAAAGTGTTTAGAGTGCGTAAATGGAGCAGGGGAATGGGAAGAATGTCTATGAAAAGACTACTATCAGCAAAATATCAGAAGCATGACACAAGAGCCTGTGAAATGGATTTTCAGCACGAAGACCTACGTTCCAAGAAATACCTTCAGGACATTCTGATTCCATTCAGTTAGCCCTGGAAGAGGCACTCTGGCAAAAGGGATAAATTCTTGAATCAAAGAAAAAGTGATGTATAAAAAGCATACAATACAGATAACTCTACTGTTAGGTTCGAGCCAACAGGAGCCAGGCCAAGAGACGCTGTGGGAAATTAAGAAATTTTT
>NW_006361237.1:0-693 GCF_000327345.1 Myotis davidii
GGCAGGTGGACAGAGGGGCAGGTGGACAGAGGGACAGAGGGACAGAGGGGCAGGTGGACAGGTGGACAGAGGGGCAGAGGGGCAGGTGGGCAGGTGGATAGAGGGGCAGGTAGACAGAGGGACAGAGGGGCAGGGGGGCAGAGGGCCAGGGGGCAGGCACCTGCTTCCCCGTAGGACCTCAGCCGGTGGCCATGGAATCGCTGAGTGGAGAGATGGGGAGCGGAGCCGCTGTCCACTGGGATCGGGCACACCACTGGTCTGTCTGGCCTCACCCCCTCTTCGGAACCCCAGCCCTCAACAGACCCCCAGCTGCTAGTGGGCCCCAGGACCAGGCGGGGAAGGGGGCTCTGTCCCTGCCTGAGGGCCCGCAGCCTGCCCACGCTCACCTTGTGATCCTGGTGCAGCCGGATGAACACGCTGGTCCTCCGGTCCCAGGACACGACCAGGCCGCTGCGGGTCTCAATGGCCAGGTGGGTGCCCATGTACCGGATCCTGTAGGGCAGGTCTGCGCCCGGCCCCCTCTGCACCACCTTGTAGGTGCCCTCGTGGAGGATCAGCTCATAGTTCTGTGAGGGGCACAGGGAGCTGAGTGGCCAGCGCCCACCCCGTGGCCAGGGCAGAGGCCCCACGGGTGCTCAGGGGCCCACGGCATGGGGCTGGCATGAAGGCTGAGCTGGGCTCCTACATGTCCGT
>NW_006361238.1:0-693 GCF_000327345.1 Myotis davidii
AGGAGCCTGCAACCTAGGTACATGCCCTTAGCCCTTCGGTCCACAGGCCAATAGTTTATCCACTTAGCCAAATCGGGCTCATGCTTCTCTTTAATGTATACAAGAATCACCTGGAGAGCTTGTTAAACTGCCACACTCCTAACAGTTCTGATTCAGTAGGTCCTAAGGTGAGGCCCAGAAAACCATTTTTAGCAAAAGTTCTCAGTGACATTTCTGAAGGTAGTTTTTGTTTATACTTTGAGAAAACAGCTACAGAAACTGGGGGATATGAAGGCATTCTAACCAGAAGCACATTTGGTATGATAACTTGAGATGGAGAACAGAAGAAAATTGGACATACCTGTTGATTGGACAGTACAAGTTTTGTAAAATCCTTGTTCTGGGATTAAGGAGACCTGGAATTCCAACTTGGCTCCATTATTTACTGGCTTTCTTCAGAATAGTTATCTAATGTAGCTGACTTCTTATTGCATCTTTTGTTAAAGAATGGCATATTATGAACCTTCCTATTAATTTAAAAAATTAATTGCAGTTTACGTACAATATTATTTTATTTTTAGATGTATAATTTAGTGATTAGACATATAACTTATGAAGTGATCACCCTGGTAAATCTAGTGCCCATCTGACACCATATGTAGTTATTACAATATAATTGAATATATTCCCTATGCTGTATTTTACATCCTCATG
>NW_006361239.1:0-693 GCF_000327345.1 Myotis davidii
TTGTAATAACATGTATGGTGTCAGATGGGTACTCAATTTTACTAGACAATTTCAGTGGACAGTTTCCAGAATGCTGGTAACCTCCAACTTCAAGCTCCTGCATCTCCCTTCTCCTCATCATGAGGATGATCCCTGACATCTGGAGAACTTGCCCAGCTGCAAGGAGGGGCAACCCAGAAGTGTGTTGTCAAAAGAGGGTGATAACACCTCCCGGGGAAACATTGCCGTCCCTGGTAGGAAATGCTGTGGAATGTTCCTCATGGTTTCTCAGAGGGCCTCAGCAGGACTGAGTTTCAGTTGCCAGAGTGGGGGGCATTCAGGAACACTTTATTGCCTTTCTTTCTTTAGGCTCACTCTTGCCCACTTTCTCACCTCCCAAACAGGACCTCCATCCAACTCTTCCAGGATATGATTTGCAGGTACTCCAACTAACACAGTCCTGATCTATTGCTCCTCAGATATATTCAGTAACAGTGGAACAACACATGAAATGAATCACACATATGCCTTTTATGTACTTAACAAATTTTAAGATGTCATGAGACTGGGAATTTTAATAAATAATTTGGATGAGAGCTGAGATCAGAGAAAGATACAGAGTTTGGCAAGCTAAAACAATGAGCCAATGCTAACAGTATGAAATATAACAGATTCTCTACTTCAAGCATGTCAAACTCACGGCCCGCGGGCCAC
>NW_006361240.1:0-693 GCF_000327345.1 Myotis davidii
TTTGTATTTTTCCAACTAGACCAGTGTTTCATTAAGGTTGTGGTTTTAGAGCCTTGAGGTCATCTTAATGGAGGGAAGCAGTGTAGATTAAAAGATGTAGGTAAGGACTGCTTGGAAGGTTTATCCACTACCTTCTTCTATTTCAATCACGGCATCTCTACCATTTTATGACAGGGCTTTTGATGTAAAAGGAAGTCCAATGACTAAAAAGAGCGTAAAAGGTACTGAACTAAGCCAAACAACCCAAGTAGAAGTAATGATAGCAGATAGAGGTGATCAGAAGATATTAGCACTATAGCTATGTGTGAGACTCTATTTTAACCAACCTAGGGAAGTCATGAAAAATTGAAAAAATTACAAGTCGTATCAACTATGAGAGTAATTGAAACATTGGATAGATTATTTCTAATGAAGCAATGCGATTGAGACTATTTTTCTTTATCAAATAAATCATATTTCTCACATTAACTAAAATTTGTTTACTATATGTCTACATTTTAGAATGAGAATTTGACTAACCTGTCATTGTTCATCACACTTTTTGAGGAAACCTTAGTAACAGGGTTTCACAAGTGGTACCCAGATAAAAATGGATTTCCCTGCTATGTTAAATTTGCAAGGGACCTTGTGATCTATCACCTAAACAAAGACATCTTGTGATTGACAATAGGCATGAAACATGACTGACCCAGG
>NW_006361241.1:0-693 GCF_000327345.1 Myotis davidii
ACACCTTCAAAGCCATTGGTGGTGGGTGGAATTCTTTTCACACTTTGTATTGTTTTTATCTCCACTGTGCCTTCTCTTTTATATCTACAGCTGGGAAAAGCTCTTTTCTTTCATGGATTCATGTAATTACTTTAGATCTGCCCTTAATCACATTTGCCAAGTCCCTTTGCTACCTAACAACATATCCTCAGGTTCTAGTGGCTAGAGTGTAAACATCTTAGGTGGGTCATTCTGTCTACCGAAGTCCTTAAAATCGAAAACCAGAGAGTCTCACCCCAAAACTTATAACCATGTAACTAAAATAAAACCATGTAACTAAAAACAATTCCTGCATGTATCCTATGATTATAATATTTCAATGAGTTAACCAATTACAAACATCCACAAAATCTAGAAGCCAAGATCAATTATGACTATTCTGATAGGCTCTGTCAATTCTCTTAAATAATATAACTTTCAAAATAAAATCATTGTTCCTCTAACTCAAGACATCACTAAAGGTAGATCAATATTGCTGGTATTAGCCATACAATAGAAAAACATAATGTTACTTTGTTGAAAGAGTTGGGAAAACAAGAGAGAGAGAAATGAAAAGAGAATTGCTTGTGAAAAGTTTCTATCAACTTAAAAATCAAATAGGGCAAAACTCTCATCAAGAGGTCATATTTGCTATTTCAGTTAAGATTTTGGACA
>NW_006361242.1:0-694 GCF_000327345.1 Myotis davidii
CACAAACATGTGAGTAATGCATTGTGCTACTATGTTACCAAGGATACTACTACAATATCCAATTCAAGTGTTACTTCTCTAAACATTTTTCTATAAAAAATGTCTAATTTATCATCACTTTCTTCTCAGAATTTAAGCATTAGTAACTTCCTTTAGCATCTTACATACATTTCTTATCTACTTATATGGCAAACATTAAATATTAGTATCAGTTGACCATGTACTCAGTTTTGTAAGCTATTCCAGGATAATCCACATAATCTTCAAATAATTTTAGTCCAGTAAAAAGTTATTAACCTGGATATATCTAGTTAAAAACATATTAGAACACATATTTTCCCATAGCTGATAAACCAAATGTTGTATAATATGCATCATTGATTTATATCACATAATGGCTAAGAACACAATTTCTGGAGACAAACATTTTGGGTGTACCACTTCCTAGGGATACAATCTCAGTAAAGACACTGAACTTTTCATTACCTGACTTTCCTCATCTGCAGAATGTGTGCAAAATACAGCTTACCATATAAGGATGGAATGAGTTAATATGTGGAAGTCACTTAGAAAATATCGGGCATACCCTACAACTCTATGTTAGTTATTATCATTTTTATTAGTGATCTCACATGATAAATTTGGAAAATATGCACACTTTAGAATAGATGATATTCAGTTAAAAAATAAATCT
>NW_006361243.1:0-694 GCF_000327345.1 Myotis davidii
ATCCAATAACAGAACCCCTCAGGTTACAGGCAAGGAAATAGAGCCACAGAGGGGGAAAAGGCTCATGAGTGGGTATGAAGCTTCTTTGTGTTAGAACTGGAACGCTTCTACATAACTTGACTCCTAGGTTGCTCTTTGTTTCTCTTAATAGCCAAAGGAATCAAGCATGTATATTTTCATAATCCAGAAGACTGTCTGCATAGGTCAGTAGGTTTTATGAAATATTAGTCCCAATTTCTTTATTAATATGTTTTTATTCTGATAGCAATTCTTTATTACACAAATTGATAGAGAGCTGAGTAACATGCATTGGACCATATTTAAACTAGCTGTTTCTCTCACTATTCCTAAAAGATCCCAAACTGATATCTAAATTTCCATGAGAGTAGCTCTAATATAGGAAGAGCAACTGTACTTTTGCAAATCTTTATACTTTAAAAATTGCATTCATAAACATTACCTTATTTGATTGTTACAACACCATATTGTACTCATTATATTGATAACTGCTAGATGTAAAGACCATACAATACAGGAAGAAAACTGCCTCCAGGGAGTTTAAAATCGTGTTACTTTCATTTAGTATCAGCAGAACTAATGATATGACAAGGACTGGTTTAAGTGTCTAAGAATCACAAAAAGCTGCCTAAAAAAGTGCCACTTGTTGGTGAGGATGTGGAGAAAAGGGAATCCC
>NW_006361244.1:0-694 GCF_000327345.1 Myotis davidii
CTGAGAAGTAATAGGACCTGCTGTTTATGCGAGCCTGTGTGTGCCTAGCCACGAAAACGTATTTCCCCCACTCATTGTCCACCATCTGTGTCACACCTGGAGGCGCTGGGAATTTTCCAGAAAAATAGATGATTCATACAATTATTTTCTTACGATGGCCAACCTCCCAGAGGAGAGACCAGAGGGGAAAGTTCATGCACAAAGATCGGCTGTGCTTTTAAAGGCATCTTAATTTGGCGAGTTGGAGGAGGCCAGGCCGCTAATTGATTAGCTTGTTTCTAAACCTTCGAATGGAGCCTCCGTCCTTATTCCCGTGGCTCCTCAGCTGTTCTGGCATCCGCTGCGTGTCCCGACTGAAGCTTGCCAACATCAGATGCTGTGGGGTGTAGAGCGAACAATCTGGCGGAGCATCTGGACATGTAATGTCGATGCCGTTATGGAAAAATGAGGAACTTCCCCCCCAATTAGAGGAGACTGTTCTCTTGCTCACCCCATTGTTACAAGCTCGCTCTCTGAAATAGCCCCACCGCTGCAATTCCAAAGTAGAGGACGATTCTGTTTTGGAAAGGGGAAACCTGGGTATTTTTAAAGGTTATTCCAATGGCAAACAAATGCGCTCAAGCAGCGCTTGGCGGTGCTGAGTTGAGTGAGTTTAAAGAGTTCATCTAGCCTGGCCGGTGTGGCCCAGTGGTTG
>NW_006361245.1:0-694 GCF_000327345.1 Myotis davidii
AAAAAAAGTTCATTTTCAGAGTAAGAAGTATTTTCATATCTGTTTTGGGGAAGTTAATTAATCAGAAAAGAATATTATTAGTTGTTTAAACGCTAAAACTAATAGATAAACTGATACATAATTGATTAGACCACCAAAACTAACCTGCTGAAATCTTTCATTTTGTCCTATAAGACCATTTCTTAACTTGCCCTCTGTTCTCCTATGCCAGGTCAGTAACTATAGCTTGCTTTTTTTCATTAGTCTCATGGTAGCAGCTGTTGAGTAATTTTAGTTGGAGATTTGGGAGGCAGGGAAGCGAAAGTGCTTTTGTTCGTTGTTTTGGTTCCTATAACCTGATGCTGCCTAACTCAGCTCATCTCCATGTCCTGTTGACTTTATTACCCTTCCAGGTAATAGAAAGAAAACATAATGGATGGGCATCTTTAAAACCAGCTAAAAATGTATTCTTGTCATTAAAGATTTCTTGTCAAGATGTCTTGGATTGCACTTTTGTGAAGGGAAGACAGTGTAAATAGTTCAAGAATGTTGACAAAATTGAAACATTTGGTTATGGAATTGTGTGTGATGGTAGAAGGTTTCTGTTTGTGAAATGTATGTAATAAAAATAATAAAGCTTCAGAAACTTACATTGTGTCACTTTATTTTTTGAGCTTGGACAGAAAAAGTTGTGGAGAAGACTTTCTGAGGTTTT
>NW_006361246.1:0-694 GCF_000327345.1 Myotis davidii
GCCCGCCCACCGGACCTGCCTTGACTCTGTCCAGCCTAAGTTGGCCGCTGCATGCCTACTCACCCAAGAGCCTACTTCCCACCTCCCTGGAGTGGGGAGCTCCACAATGTAGAAACCCACCTGTGGTGGACTGCTCAGGAGGCATGAAGGGACCATGCTGCATATAAATGGGCTCTTTCACTTAGCAGGAGGCTGGTAATTTCTTTTGTCCCTGCTGATGCATTATTGATTGTGATGAATGTCTGAGTGGGAGACCATTCCAGGAGCCATTAAACAATAATTTCATCTCTGGTGGGTAATTGATTGTCAGGGGCTCACAGTGACCAGTTGTGAAGTGGCGCATGTTTTTATTTGGGGCAGGGTGTGAAGGGAAGATTGCATAATTTATTTATCAAATAGCAAGCCCAGTTTTCAGGAAGAGAAAGCTGAGGTGGGAGTTGACCTTCTCAGAGGCTCAGGCAGCCTATCTCCAGAGGTCAGATTTCTGCTTTAGGAATTATTTTAGGGATGTATCAGGGACTCTCTCCTTTACGTCCTCCTAACTGCCTCCATCTCTGAGCCACCTCCCTGTCCAGCCAGAAAATCCTAGGTGCTGACTTCCAAGAATTGACACTCCTCCCCCAGGACACAGCCTGTACACCTAAAACCCAGATGTGTATCCCTTAGTACAGGACAGTTTAGATCTACTGGGCCC
>NW_006361247.1:0-694 GCF_000327345.1 Myotis davidii
GGACACTTTGTAAAGTATATGATTGTCTAACCCACTATACTGTACACCTGATACTAAAACAGAATACTATTGAATGTAAGATGTAATAAAAAATAAAAGTTAAATAAAGAAATAAATATTCTTAGTCACAAAAAAGAGGAGAGAGAAAGTGAAGCATCAGGGTCAAGGGCACACAGCAGCAAATTAAAGAATGAAGACTTAACCCTTGCAGAGCTATGCAAATCCAGAGCACAAACCTTCATCCGAGAACATGAAAATGAAGACCTAAATGTGCTATCTAGCATTTGAAAGGTGATAACTCACAGGTTTAACTTTGTGTTTTCTTCATTAGTATTTTTCAAGAAATATTTCTTGTATCCAGTAGGCTCCAGGAAATACGCTAGATGCTGGTAAGATATGGTGGTGAATGAGATTCTTGGAGCTTATGTTCTACTGATGAGAAAAGACAATAAACTCACAGATAAATAGGAAAAGAAAAACAAAAGACATCAGATATGGGCTCTGTCGGGCACTGAGGAGGATAAGTAGGGAGTCTAGTTATAGGCATATCTCAGGATGTGGGTTCCGTTCCAGACCAACCCAAAGAAGAGAATATAGCAATAAAGCAAGCCACACAGAGTTTTTGGTTTTCTGGTACATATAAAAGTTAGGTTTACACTGTACTGTAGTCTATTAAGTGTGCAATCAATAGCAT
>NW_006361248.1:0-694 GCF_000327345.1 Myotis davidii
TTCGTGCACTGGGCCTCTAGTATATTTATAAAAGTGGTTTCAAAGAAAATATCATTAAAATTAAAAAAGTTGAAATCAAATGATCCTTTAAACTTTAGATAAGATAAACCTGCTTAATGACACTCACAGCAGCAATAGAAGGCTTCTTTCCATCACCAGCTGGTGGATGAGTGACATCTGCTCCCAAAAAGATCACTGGTTGCTGGAACACAGAAGGTCTTAAACACATTTTTTAAAAGAGTTAGATAATTCATTCTTTTCATTATCCATTTATCTGTTTCACACTACTGTAACACAACTGCAAGTTGCTGACACAGCACAGAGAAGGTCCTACATAGACAGCTTCATAGGCCTGAAATACTGACAGCTTTATTCCCTTAGTTCATGAATCCCTGGCCAATGAAGTAAAAGCTGTCCCAGTGGGTCTATCCAATGTCTTATTCAGAGCAGTTTTCTGCCTTAAGTAGTGGTGATGGTGGTTGCAAAGGGAAACTGCTGCCAGCATTCTTCATAATAAGCATAAAATGCTAGACTTCCTCATATTAACCCACCATTTTGTATCAATCTTTCTTTAATGTACTTATATTTTAAGCTTATGTAATCTCTCAAGGCAAAAAAAGATAATTAAACTATACACTGAGAGGGATTATGGGAGTTTACTACTCTCCCTCCCATGGCCAAAAATATAAATTTG
>NW_006361249.1:0-694 GCF_000327345.1 Myotis davidii
ACCACTCATTCACTGACTCACCCAGAGCAACTTTTAGTCCTGCAAACTCTATTCATGGTAAATGCCCTCTAGGGGTATACCATTTTTAACCTTTTGTATGTATTTTTACTGTACTTTTCCTATTTAGAATATGTTTAAACATATAAATACTTACCATTGTGTTATAATTGCCTACATTATTCAGTACAATGATATGCTATAGGCTTATAACCTAGGAGCAGTAGGCTATCCCATGTAGCCTAGATGTGTAGCAGGCTATACCGTCCAGGTTTATGTAAGTGCACTCTATGATGTTTGCGCAGTGGTCAAATTTCCTAATGACACATTTCTCAGAATGTATTTCCATTAAGTGATGCATGACTGTTCTGATTCAGCCTATGTTCCCATATCTTTTTTTTCTTTTTAAGTGAAAATGAATCCTGATGTACAATATCCTAAAGATTGTTTAGCAATTAGGTAATATCGTTAGTTATCTACAGTTTTCTGAAAATTTCTGGGATTTCACTGTTGTTGTTTTTTTTGGGTTTTGTTGTTGTTGTTGCTTGTTTGGGCCTCTGTGAACAATAACTTCAGTTTATGGCCCCACGTTTGATTATTGAAGTACACAGAGAATCCTTTCTCAAACCAACACCCTTGGCAAACTCATGCTATTTTTCAAATAGCAATGGGTACTTAGTTGTGATTGTCTTTTTTT
>NW_006361250.1:0-694 GCF_000327345.1 Myotis davidii
CCCCCCAACTCCTCTAGAATATAAACTACACCATGCAGGGACTGGTTTATGTATATCCAGCATCTAGAATAGCATTTGACACATACTGAGTAATCTATAAATGGATGTTAAAGGAATTGAGATCATTAATCTGTATGTTATATAAAAAACAGTGACTCTTGTCATGTTTGTGCCAAATATTTTTCCCGGCTGATTATTTACTTTTTAATTGTGTTTTTCTTTTTTTAACCAGAAGGTTTACATTTCAATGTGAATTGGCCTTTGTGATTTCTTCAGTGCCACTTTGGTCTTAAAATGTTCTTCCCTAAACCTAGATCAGCTACATTTATCTGTTTTCTATATTTTACTTTATTTAATTTTACTTTTTCTGGTAATAAAAAACAAACAACAAACTATAAAGCTCCCAGGAGCTGCTGGAAACAAACCTTACCCAGAGGTGTTAAGTTGATAACGTAACCATCACCCAAGTACAGGGCCCAGTGCTGATAGCCAGGACGAAACACTTCAATCAAGTCCCCTGGCTGGGGGTTGCCAGGGTAGGTCAAACTAAAGTCACTCACCGCCATCTGTAATGACAGACATAAAGAAAATCTAGCCAACATGACTTGACCAAAGAAAATCAGTTTAAGACTTCCATAGAAGTGATGGGAAACAGAATTTATTGGGATCACACTCATTAAAGACTTAGACTCAC
>NW_006361251.1:0-694 GCF_000327345.1 Myotis davidii
TTGGAGAGGGTACAGGCCTGGCTGAGGGACACCCCACACCCCATGCATGAATTTTGTGCACCAGAGCTCTAGTATCTGAATAAACATATATCCTCAGCCCTCTCTCAGCCCTGTAGGGAAGCGTGGACTGAAAGGACAGTTTACATTTTCACCAACAGTAATCTGTTCAAAGCTTGCATCCAGGCTGTCAGCACCTCTGAGGGTTCCATATTCTGAACAATTTTGCTAGTGTCTGTTTTGTTTGACTCTAGTCATCTTTATATGCCAATATTAATACTCTCAACTATGTTCCAGACCTTCCTCTTCTAGAGAGGCTCAACAAATGCCCCTGAAAATGACACTCTTAGTTTCTTTTCCCTTGAGACATTTTATGGGGTTTTAATGAAGTATAACTGCCATATAGAGGAACTCACCATTGTTGTATCAGATATCAAAGCTACTTTATCAAGTGTATAGGCATCTTTAAAGCAAATCCAGCATATTATCATGGCACAGAGGAGCTGTCCAATTTGACATATCATCTGTATTTTGGTGAAATACAGTAGTTCCCCCTTGTGCACAAGGAATACATCCCAAGACCCCCAATGGATGCTTCAAACCATGAACAGTACTGAAACCTATATATACTATGCTTTTTTCTATACATACATACCCATAATCATTTAATTTATAAATTAGGCACAGTAACAGATTA
>NW_006361252.1:0-694 GCF_000327345.1 Myotis davidii
CCCCCCCCGTCCCCTGCTTGGTCACTCATTCATGTCACAGACGGGCCGGACCGGCCGCTCACTGTGTCCAACGTGCTGATGAGTGATGCGCAGGCACAGCTGTCCAGGTGCTGCTGTTTCCCGAGGCCGCACCCCCGCGTGCACTTCCGCTGCCGCAGGCTGCCCACCCCACGTTGGCTCCCACAGTCAGCGCCCTGGCCAAGCGCGAGGGGTAAGTCAGACATGATGGACGTGGCGCGGAGTGGAATGACAGCAGTGGTAGTGGGCACAGTGGGGGCCCGGGGCAGCAAAGGAAGCTCTCTTCTCGCCAGACACACTCCCGGAGCATCATCCCTCTCTCGCTTCCCGCCCCGCCCCTCTGAATGCCATTTCGTAGGTCAATGCTAGGTCCCCGGTGTCAGATAGCCGACGCACAGGCCTCTGCTCACGGACGGGCCGTTTGCCAAAAGGGAAAGCGTTTGCCGTGAAAGTCAGGCTCTCCGGGTCGTGGCCAAGAAACCGCCTGCAGAGAGGGCGCTCCGGAAGCTGTCCATCGGACATCACGCACGCGCAACATTTACTGCCTATCAAAGCCACCCAGTTCCACGCAAAGCCATTTCTGGGTCTTGCTGACATGGCTTCTTTGTTTTGCATCCCTATGTGGCCCACACCATCGCGGGGGGTTCCTGAAAGAAGTCTCAGAGTTTGATGCTCA
>NW_006361253.1:0-694 GCF_000327345.1 Myotis davidii
AAATAAAATAAAAACAGTCCCTAATTCAGATGCTGCCATCTTTCCCATTGTTCATACTATGTTTAAGATTTAGCATCATGCCAGGAACACAGTAGGCAATTAATATGTATCTGAGAATCAACAAAAGCATGAGTCTTCATTGAGTAATTCTCCAACATTCTACAGTAAGAGTATGAGCACAAGGGGCTGTGCTACCTGAAAACATAGGTTAAAACAGAGAAGAATGTACCGTCTGTGTTGTGTGGGCACCAGAAAGTGAGAACAGGAGGAACATAAAATCAAATTTTGAGGTAATCCTGCCTTTGATTTTTGCAACATAGACAGAGGTCCAGGAGTGAAAAAGAGCAGTGGGAATGCCGCATCTCTTAAGTTACCATCTGCATATTATTTACCAGCATGGCGAGACAGGTGATGCCTATGTCAGGAGAAGGTATATAGTGCTCCTCGCCTTTGTGCCCCTGATAAAAAGCCAGTCCTGTCAAATGACCCTGGAGGCAATGCAATGACCTGTGGAGAACTAGTTCTCACAGCAGCCTGACCCAGCAGGCACAGAAAATTGATTTCGTAAACATGATGCTGGTAACAGAGCAGACTCTGACGGCATAGACACACCTGCCCGTAGTGTTCTGACACCTATTGCTGGAGCGTGCAGTTGCCCTGAGAGTGATTTAATGAAGAAAACAAAGACAAGAAG
>NW_006361254.1:0-693 GCF_000327345.1 Myotis davidii
TTGAAGAGTATAGGCCAGTTATTTGTAGACTTTCCGCTTAGGTTTGTTTGAAGTTTCCTCATGTAGCTTCACGTTATGCCATGTGGGCAGGAATCCCACAACAGATGCTGAGCTCTTCCCATGCAGCAAATCTGCAGGCACGTGCTCAGCTCCATTACTGCCAGTGTTGACTGTGATCATGTGGTTAACAAGTGTCTGCTATGTTTGTCCAGAGTAAAGGTACTATTTACCTTTTGTATGTCACAAACATCTTGTGTGGAGGTACTCTGAGTGTCTGTAAGTATTTTGTTACGCCTCAAAATTTCACCTACTAGTTTTACCATCCAGTGAAGACCCTTACATGTATCAATAATAATTATGCTGTTTGCCAAATGATATTATGTTGTTTGCCTTGCTATAAAAATAAATGCGATAGAATAATAATAAGAATGCAATAAAAACAATAAGGTTGATTTAGCTGGAGGAAAACCAGATTCCCTCATGAGAAAGGCAAAGAGTTTGAAGGTCAGACTCAACAAAGTGAAGGGGCATTGAGCTCTGTAAGGTCAGGATAGACACATGTGGATGATGCGCCTGCTCTTAAATAGGGTTTTGGGAAATGGGTTTTGTTTTCATTGTTGCCAGATCAGAAAGAGTGCCTGGGCCCCATCAAATTGAGTGAGGAAGAGAGGCAGGATCCCAGCTGCCTGGACT
>NW_006361255.1:0-693 GCF_000327345.1 Myotis davidii
GAATCAAGAAAGTCAGAAAGGCATATACAAAGGTAACGGTGTAATAGAACATATTCAGAGATTCAACCAGTTAGCTCCTTGAGCCTCTTATACTGCACTCAGAGAACAAGTGGAGATTCTAAAATGTGGCTACCTTTTAATGGCTGAAACAGGACGGCTATTCTACCACTGTCTAGCATTGGGCTTATGGGAGGAGAGGTTGTTAAGAGGGTATTTCCAGTATAAGGAAAGACAATTTTCACAGAGAGTGACTTTGCAGCCACCATGAGGAGAGAAGCAGTTTGATTTAACTTTTACCTTCTCTGAGGAGTCTTTTCTGATCCTTTAAATGTGGGTTACACTGCTCTCCTGAGTTCTCTCACACCTCCCTGCACTACCATATCACCATCATGCTGTGCTATATGTAGTTATTTCTCTAAATTCTGCACTAATTTGGAAGTCCCATGAGGGTAGAACTGTCTGTCTCTTCTGTGTTATATCTAGTGGCTTACATGGTCAGTAAGCGTGTGTTGAGCAATAGGAATAACCAATAGTAGTTATAACTGAAAACGAGAGAAAACTAATTGAGGCAGTTGTGTGATTTATAATGAAGAATATATACTTGGTCTTTATTCATTTTTCCTGGCACAGTGCTTCTGCATTCCTTGAATTTCCTAAGTTATAAAGGTGTCTTTTGTTATGTTAATGAGATGA
>NW_006361256.1:0-694 GCF_000327345.1 Myotis davidii
TAGGTCGATGCTCAACCATTGAGCTATGCTGGCTGGGCCCAGGTTTTTGCCTTTTAAATGACTGCTGTGAACAACTGACAAAGTTTCTTTGAATTACAGCCAGTGGTGAGCTGAGTAACTGAAAGAATATTTATCAACGTCTTTGACAGCTGCTAGTTGTTTGCATCATTGTTTGAAACTTGGTATATTGTGCTATTACTGACCAATAGATTAATCAGGAAGATGTGGGTGAAATTTAAGCACAATGACTGCACCTACCTAAGCTCCCAGGAACTGTTAGATTTTAACTGGTAAGGACTTAGATTTGTTTTATTTTACATTAGTTTGATAACTAAAGAGCCCCAGCTCTCCAAACATCTATAAAATAAACTACTGAATATATTGTGAGTTATAAAAGAGATGACCAATAGTCAAGCAGTTTATTTTGAGGAAATAGATTCCAAATTCATAACCAGGATATTAACATCTACATTAAGAGTAACTTAATTTTATTCCTTAAAAACCACATCAAAATCACAGTCAATTGCTTCACTTTATATTGGCCTTTCAGAGCATGCTACACACACATGAAAGAACACCAAGATCCTCCTATGGACGGCTGAATGTGCTTGTCATGTACTTTATACTTCATAGCCTAACAGTATACAAATTAAACACAATAAATCACCAGGAAATGTAACTTGCATAAAAGATA
>NW_006361257.1:0-694 GCF_000327345.1 Myotis davidii
CTCTCTTTAAAAATCATTGGAAAAAATATCCTCACCAACAAAAAAAAAAAAGAAGAGAAATAGTAGAAAGTCATCTTTCTTCTTTGCCTGGAGATGGGAATTTTGATTTATTGTAGACTTAAAGTACACTAGAAATTTCAAGAAAGCTTGGCAACAATCAAGAGGTATCAAATTATTTGATTCAGATCACACATTTATTTTCAGGGATGAAATTTTACTCCACATCTCATGATCCAAGACTAGTAGTTTCCTATGTCATGGCATAAAAGAATGGACTTAGCTGATCACATTATTGTGTATACATCACTTACTTTCTTATATATTTTAAAGAAAGAGGGCAAATCCACCTCTTTTATTAAATTCATACAATTAAAAATTGATAGCTAATTATATTTGGTATGTCTTTATAAATATTCTTATCTCTCTTTTGCTTTTTGTTTTTTCTTGCTTGACCTTAAAAAACAGCAAAAACCTCAGGCTATTTGATATTCTAACAATAAAGGACAGCTTGGACACTATACTGTCTCTGTAATTAAAACTTTAATTAGCAATATTAAGGAATCTTCAACATTACTTGCCACACTTAATATATAGTGTACATAAACCATTGTAATAGAAATTCAATTTCATTAGGACCTAATAACTATTTTGTATAAATCACTTTCATTTCTATCTGCTTCTTTATGTATATTGT
>NW_006361258.1:0-694 GCF_000327345.1 Myotis davidii
TCGCGACCCACAGGTTGAGAACCAATGCTCTAGGCCTTTCAAAATGTCTGGGTGCAAGGACATTAATTGTCCTGCAGTGCAGACATAGTTCACCCAGTAAAAAGTTGTCATGTCCTATTGATAAACAATATATTATATACTGAATGCTCTTTTTTTAATATAAATTATAAAGTTACCAGTGTGTTATATTCGTGTGTGCTACCTCTCCACGGGCTAAATCTTAACACTTTATTATGAAAAATTTATATGAACTGTTTTATGTGTGTATTGGGGTAATGCATCTTGTTGCTATATTTTTCTAAATATAGTGTAATATTTTTCATGTTTAAAAATATTTGCCATGATCAAGTATTGTGATGTAAATTTAATTTTAGTTGGATACATATGTGCATACATATGAATACACGCACACTCATAAACATACATTGGGCATGAGACCTATTAGAAAATAACTTATCAATGGGCAAGAGTTTTGATAACTTTCTCTTTGATCCTTTGCCTTTCTCATGAAGGCAGAGCTGATTTCCTTATCCATTACCTATTTCCCAACTCACATAAATTAAAACAAACTAGTTGGCAGGTTCATAGTAGAGTGGGCTTAAGCTGTGAGAATATATGTCCTTTAATAGCATGGCCTTTAATGTGCCTTCCAGTGTCAACAATAGAAGAGAATAATAATCCTTCCTAGAAAAAA
>NW_006361259.1:0-694 GCF_000327345.1 Myotis davidii
CAAAATGGTGTGCAGTACCTAGTAAGTGCCTGGAAAATGCCGGTGATGATTCATATTCCTAGTTAATGTATGCCTTCTTTTTCCTGCTCTGTCCTATGATTTTTGCATAGTTACTGGCATGTAATAGGTGCGCAACAAGAATGTGTTGAGTGAGTAAATGAAAATAGCATGGCCAAGCGATAGAAAGTATATAAAGGGGCCCATGACATGAAGTACATGATGTGCCTTCTATAAAGCAGACACAAAGCAGGTGTCGATGCAGTGTGGTGGGTAAGCAAAGCAGCGCTGCCATCATGGGATGGCTTTGAGCAAATTACCTTCTCTAGCCTGCTTCTTCATGGGGTGGTGCTGAGATTCAAATCAGGTAATGCATGCAGGCTGCCAGGCAGTGATTGGAACATGACAAGTATTTGATACCTGTCAGTAATTATTAGTTCACTCTTTTTTCTACAAGTCATGATTATGTACTTGTACTTTTGTAGCAAAATTCTTAAGAAGATATAGATTCTCAAATCAGCATCAATAATATCCTCTGAAGCAATCATAGAAATCCCTGTCATTCGTTATTTTTGTTTTTATTTATTTGGATTTTATGAAACGAAGCTAATCTTTAATCCTGCTTTGAATGCATAATATTCGCTCATTCTGCATTCATTTACTGAGCATATATAGGGTGTCCCAAAATTCACGCAAG